>NW_016910880.1:431050-523217 GCF_001483705.2 Eufriesea mexicana
ACGCTCAGGAGACAATATACGTGGCCCTGGAGCATTTTTTACTTTCTCGAGCGTCGCCCACATATTCGTGGCATCGACGCCTTTGTGTAGCACCGTTGTCTACGCGGCCGGTGTAACCGTACACGCGTTTCTCCCAACGCATCCCGCATATTCCGCATTACGTTAGGTCAGTCTTCGTACCTCGCCTCGCGAAATATACTGTTCTTTATGAAACGGTGAGGTTAGGTTGCTTCCTCGCTATTCTACGATGAATCGAGCATTTTATGAATATTTAGGGCGCAGTATGTTACACGTTTTATCGTTCGATAAGTGTTTCACACGTTTGTTGTGTATAGCACAGTATATTATGTTGTGTATAGTATGGTATATATAGCAGGGTCGTAAAATCGGTCGGTAGCCGAAACGATCATATTTTGGACGTAGGGACGGAGGAATGTACGTGTGTAAATATCAGGTAGGATGAAGCAGAGATTTTTAGTACAGTATCCGTGTATACTTTATATAGCGTATTAAAATATAATTTATGTTACAGGTTATCTCTCGTACTTTACAATTTGTCGAGATAGTAATTAATATTTATCAAGATTATCCGACAAACAATGTTGAGAGGTTAGGTGCACTGGTGGATAGTTCAAGGGGTTAACATGTGCGATTTCGTTAGTCGTAGATCGTGATCCGCGCTCTACTCTTGCCATAGTTTGAAATAAATGTGTTGCACAAGCATGGAATGGAAATTAAAAATTGTGAAACTTGAAAATAGGACTTTCATAACGATTTCATGGCAATTCGGGTGAAACACGTATGTAGAATGTAACAACATAAATATATAGTTGGAAGGAAAACTATTTATCAATATGCATGGTGAAGATATAATCCTATTAAATTATGCAAAGTATCAGAATGTTATAGGCTCGTTATAAGCTATAATGTAGAGGACTTTCTCGAAATACGAGTGCAAAGTTAATGAATGTATTTATAGAGTGGTTGGAGTCACGAATTCGAAACGCCCTGTACAAACTGGATTCTCGGCGCTTAGTTCTCCAGAGCGGTCTAGAAATCTGATCTTCCACTTTGTGAAGCGAGTCCAACCATAGAGCCCATAGTTTCCGCGCTATAATTTATACACTGTTACTTGTTAAATTGCGAGTGAAAAAGCAAGCAACGAAACCAAATCGCGCGCTCGATAAGATCGGAAGTACATCGCCGAGGAACCAGTTTGGCGAATAGAAAATCACGTTGTTACATTCGCGGGTCTTTTATCGAGCAGCTGGTAAATTTATTAGAGGCGAAAGTAGTAGGACATTTTATACACAGATATCTCGCCTACTCTAATAACAAGCTTGCGCTCTTAATCGTTCAGACGTACTCGATGTTCCTTGATCAAGAAATACAAGAAAGAGATAACAGATCCTTTCTTCGAACGGAATTGTTACTCGGCTACATAATGCCTTTTTCTAATGATAACGTCACATCTCACGATTTTGACATAATAGGATGGTAAACGGAATATAGGAAGTGAAAGGAAAGGATTCTTTTTGCAAACGCAAAAACTGTATTTCTTTACTCGTGTAAAAAGGCGAAAGGTTTAATTACGTATAAGTTTTGAAACTTGGAACAATACTTAATTCGATAGTATAGCTTTGGCAATAGTATCTTATTGTTTAAGTTAAGCACTGGAAATACCAATGTCGAAAGTTTGTAAAATTACTATTATCTGTGCATAAATTCACGATGATAAGCACGGGAAATCTAAAATGCAAATAATCTTTGTAACCAGTGAAATAAGTACATTACCGGTACAATTATGCTCATTACTATTAGCATAATTGAGACACAGACACGCACACTTTGTCTGGATAATTTCATCACACGATGGAACACGAGCTTAAGAAGTTTTCGATGTGTCAAACAAATTGAAGAAACAAAACAGTGCCGGATACATGAAAATCTGGGTCGTTACAATTCACGATCTCGGAACTGCTCGTATTGCAATCATTGCGCGACAGTGGAATAAACAATCGGCTTGGACGAGCTCGATTATGCACAGTTTGGCTCGTGACATGGAACGATAATGGGATTCCGGAAAAAATAAGAAAATGGAAGAGAAAAAAGAGAGGTTTATTGTACCACCTGTTCGCAACAGTTCTTCGATATGGTCGATGTACCTCGAACTCGACCGACACGTTTCTACCTCCGAGATTCCCTTGCCTCGAAACCGGGTCTTCTTCTCTCCACGACCTCGAAACACACAAATTACGGAGGCACGAAGCAATGCGTGCGTATACGAGAGAGCCAATAGGAAAGACCGGTCGTACTTTGTGCATCGTGATCTTCCTCTTCATCGTCGTCGTTGCCCTAACGAAAGAAGAATTCCCGGAGACGACAGGATCGTAGAAAGTCCTCGAGGTTCGAACGCTTCCGATAGCCAGCCTGTTCGCTCGCTTCCTAGAATTTACGATCCCTCGACTCGGGATTCGTTCCCTCCCACGAGTGGGAGCGGGATTATAAATTGAAGGGAATCTCTTGGTTCTTGGGAGATTTATTAACCTTGCCGTCACGACGCTTTGCCGCGTCGCGGTGCGCGTGCTTTTCGCTTAAATAGAGGGAAAACGAAGACCGAGGAAGGAGAAGATCCGGTAAAAATAAGGAGAACCTGTACAAGTAAAAACTGGATAGTCTCATTGTAATTTCTTGATATCCACCATCACGATCTTCGAACGAATTTGCAATATTCGGATTAGTTCTAAATCTAGAATATCGAGAATATTGCGAATATATATAAATTTGGAATATAAAAATTCAAGTCAAATTTAGGATATTAAGATCCTTCGAGTGTAACAGAAACGCGTTGCACACTCGAGAGAAAGAAGGAGCGATAAAAAGTGCACGCGAGGTATGCAAAAATAAGTTACTGAGGTAGTTTCTCTAAAATTACAGTCAATTAGACTTACGAAATTTTGGAATTGGCCTTTTCGATTGTTTTTCGCCCGACATTGCGAACGTTACACCATACGTGAGAAAGCGTTCGTGGGCAGACGTTTTTGTCCGGTTCGTAGACGATTCAAAACACGTTCTCCATGTTAAAAAGCCAGCTGAGTAGCGACCGATAAAGGTTCCCGGGGTATCGAGTGCTGGGCGAAAGTAAAACTCGGAAAGCGAGTTTCCTGGTTCGATTCTTCGTAAACCTTGTGTTACCTCACGCAAAACCACTCGTAATAAACAATTCTAATCGCCAACTTTTTCCAAACATCCCGCAGAACACGTTTCAAAATGGAGGACCAAGGAAGAGGCTGAAGGACGCTTATGGGTCCTCCGCTAGATCCATCATAGCTGGCCACAAAGGAAACGGACTAAAAATGTCGGTGAACCGCTAAATCGCGATGAGTCACCGTTAAATTTCTTTTAAATCGCTGCCGTGGATAATGACCGGCGATATCGCGAAAAGTGGAATCGCGGTTTGCGAAACAGGGAAAGAACGGTTCGTAGCAAATGCATTTGTAGATTTCGAATATTCGCGGCTAGTTGCCCAAGAGGCTAAAAGACCCGACGAAACGGATCTGTTGACTTAGAATTGCAATTAAGGGAGTAAGCACGATCCCTGGAACTGGTTCGGAAGTGAAGACAGATACGATGAACTTTTCGATTCGACACGTTGAAGACGGTGCTAAGGAGCAACAACCTCGACGAACGGCATCAGAAAAACTTAGAGCTCGCTGCCGATGAGAAGAAACTCGACTCACTGGACGAGTCCTCGTAAATCAGAATCTCTTCAGGATGAAATTAGTGTCAGTTAAAGGATACCGTGGCGCCGAGTCGCCCATAGGTGGAATAAGGGATTAACAACCGATCCTCGGGAAACACCGATGAGGGTTCGTTGTAAAATCGTCGCAGGACCATCATTACGATATCCTCCAGCGATAATATGTTCGTACTTCTGCGAATTCTAAATTGAAAGGTTGAGGTGTACCATTAAGGGTTGCGAAGAGTTTCGATTGCGAATGACGAAGATCGAATTTATTCAGCTTATAACATACTAATTTCTTTAATTCTTGTGATAATTATGTACGTGTATGTGCACAGAACACATTTGAAATGCAATTGAATGGTCACGATTGAAATACGAATTTGAGACTTTAAAAGGATGAAGATTACTATGAGGGTATTCTCACAGATGCTTCGTTCAAGAGATATTGACTTCCATTCTCCTACTCTTTTTATTGCTTTGCAATGACGAAAATGCAATGATTAAATACGTCAAAATGATGGCTTCCGGCACAGAGACAAGCATGGCACCTTTGACATGTGTCTGTAGCTTCTTCGCGCATTTCGATGTCATTTATTCCTATAGTCCTATAACTGTAGAAGCAAATATCTCTTGAACGAAGCCTTCACGAGCGTACCTTTCAAAGAAAATTTTTTCCCTTTGCAAATCTCGAATTTGTACATCAGAAGTATGATCATTTGACATTCCATCGATTAATGTTATTAATATTAGAGATTTACGTTATATACCAATATTGGTACCAGTAGATATACCGATAGTTTCGAAGCATCGATTCAATTTAAGACTATAGAAGCCTGCTGTGCATAAAGGAATTAAGAAACCAAGGCTTCAGGGTTAAAGAACGTTCTCCGTAAGGCCGTTCAGAAGGTCTCGTCGCGATCACATCGCAGCCACATCTCGTTGAATCACGTCGATGTTTCATACGTCTCTTTAGTGCTTTCATACCTGGTTAACAATCTGTGAAAGTTTTTCCCACTGTGGTCTTTCGACACGGGGATTAACCGCAGGACTGACGCGTTCGTAATTACCGAGTCATCTGTACACGTAAATCCATGATCTATGAAGAACGGTACAAACAGCCACGTCGTGCCTTTGCCTAACACTGGTTGCGATATTAAGCGACGTTCATTGAAATTAATATCGGCTGATGAATACGTCAGAAAGGCAAAACGCTTGGATGGAGCAACCATCGCGAAGAAATCAAACACGATATTTCAAGCAGTACGGATGAAGGACTAGGCTTGGCTCGTTACCTTTCATCTAAAAAATCACGTAGCTAACAAAGATCCTCAAATTTCACGGATCAATTAATTAATACAAATCTACCAAACTCGTCAGAATTTTTCCTGACTCGTTGTTTCTATAATTACTGAAAATACACAATTTCTGGTGACTTTTACTCGGATAGGAGCA
This sequence comes from Eufriesea mexicana, assembly GCF_001483705.2. NCBI lineage: Eukaryota > Metazoa > Arthropoda > Insecta > Hymenoptera > Apidae > Eufriesea > Eufriesea mexicana. The sequence goes on from NW_016910880.1 coordinate 436,248, forward strand.
CGATTGTGCACACTTTGATATTTTTATTATTTTATTCGAATTATAATCGCGTTGTACGTACGTTTTAGTTAGACACGCGTTATAGATCGGTAATTCTAGCGTTAATTTTCCCAGTTTCCAAGTAAACTGGTCGATGTGACGTAAACGAATGAATCAATCCTCCCGCGAATCAAGATCTCCCCCGAGACGCGTCGCGCGACATCCACCGGCGTCACACGATCTCCTCGATCGCAGAAATCTGTTTATATTACCCTGCCGGGGATTCAGGAAGACTGGCCTAACGAAGGATACGGCGGTAAAATCGCGACTTGGCTCGCTCTCGAGATAAATCGTCGGATAGCCATTGGCCTTTCGTGCGCGGTCTCTCCACCTCCTGGGCTAGACGTGGTACCTACGATGATGCATAGGGGAACAGCACCACGAGCCAAAAGGGAGACGCAGACGTGCGTGGAGGATCGAGGCTCGTGGTTCCCCGATCGTCGGCAGCGATAGCGTTAAGGCGCTTGCACAAATTTCCGGTATTTGCCAAGGGAGTGGGAGCACGAGCGACTGCTTACAGGTTGTTTCATTATCGTGCGAAGCGATCTCGAGGCAAAACGGCCCGAGGAGAATAAAGAGCGCGGCTGTACCCCCGGAAAATCGGCGAGGTCTCGCGCGGAACACGCAGGATGAAATTTCACCGCGTGGCTGTTCGCCATTTCCAGTTCCGCTTCAGCGTGTCGCCATTCGTCCAGCCGTTCGACTAGTCATCCGACCGGCCATTCGACCAGAGCGCCCGATTTCCTACGATCGATCGCGTAAATCGACACGCCACGGTGTTTCTGCTCGATCGATCGGTTCCTGATTTCGAAACCAGTAAAAATTTCACGCCGACACCGCGGAAATCCTGCCCTCCACCGTGAGATATCCGTACGCTAGATCATTGGTTACGCAAGCTTCAGAGGTACATGGAATCCGTATGGCGGTCAGGAAGTGGTTCGCTGAGAATCGCCTTCTCCAACGAGATCACGTTTGATTTCCAGGCGTATTCGGGCGGTGAACGTTTCGTTGGAGTTTTAACATTCGGGTTCGTTAGGTTCCAAAATCGGTTCGTATGTATTTCGAAGTATCTCGAACTGTTTACATCGGGATTTATATCGAAATTTGTACGAGAGATACAGAAATTGGCGTAGATCAGAGGTTACTTATGCAGTCGCGCGCAGTGGTCGGAGAAAGTGTGCTCAACGATCGGAACGAGCACAATTCGGCGATTTATTCGTAATCAAAATTACCGGTCGTTTGCTCGACGCGTTTCTCAGACTGACACGAATTACCGGGTATTACGGAGACACGAGCGCGACTCTAGTCGTTTTTCTCGCTGATAATGGCAGAAAATCGATTTTGAAAATGGCGTATAGATTGATGTTACCTCTCTCGTATCCTAGCCGCATCGGCAGATTTCTTTTATATTTTACTCATGCACGAAATACTTTGCTGCATTTAATCGGTGAAGTATGCACGTGAGACGAGGTATAGTTTCGACGTAGAAGTTTCGATATTCTGCCAATAAAATTAGAAAATAATTCAGTTAGTAGATAAGTACAGATAGAGTATTCGATGGAAAATCTTAGAGGCTCTTAAGACTATGACGAGCCAACAAGAGATGAATTGACGTCACATCCAATCCTCAATTCGTCAATTAATTAATTTCACTACGAGCATTCGTTCAGAAAGGGCGATAATTCTTTTACTATAGTCATCTCCATACGTCAAAATTCCCCGCAACATTGCGATGCATTACTCCTGGTGCACGCCATTGTACCATTATTCATACGACAATGCATAACCAAGGAACGTCCGTCTCCTTTATTCGAGCACTCAAAACTTGGTCACCATGGTGAGTGGCAGGTGTGTACGCCATTGTTCTTCCCTCGGTCATTAAACGGTGACACGAACTCGTCGACAAACCCGTCTCTATGAGAACTGGAACGAACGAAACCTACGAAAGCGAGCGTTCCCTTGTCCCCAGACGTGCTATCTTCTCCATCAAAATTCTTCTCCGATCTTGGCGATCTACAGAATCAATCAAACCGCACGATCTCCGGGATCTCTAGCACCGTTTAGCCTCGCGTGGCCGGGTGATTTCAGGAAACATCGTATTGGAGCAAACGATCGTTGTCACGAGATCGCCTCGAAGGCGGCCAAGGGACTTCCATTGTGTTTCAGCAGTTGGCTGGATTTCTTGTCGTGGCCGCGATAATAGTTACGTGGCGAGGGGGTCTGGGTCTGGGGGAGCTATAATTTTCCCGTTGGAAAGCGAGAGGAGCCCAGGCAGAGGGTAAATAGCAGATAAAGATCCACGCGTGGTCGCGTTAATCATTTCCGACACGTACCACGCGTATCCTCGAGGAAACGCACTCGTGAATCGAACCACGAGATAGCGAGTAGCCGTACAGATGATCACGAGGACAGCGTTAGAGGGATTAAGCCTGGCAGTGACTCGAGCAGGAATTACCACCGGTCTATCTCGAATGTGAATCAACAGTCCATTAAAGACAATCTACGCGGGATTATAGCGATTCCGTTGGCTGTTGTATTAGAATAACGTGACACAGGTGATTTCCGTGATTATGAACTGGTATCGCGGATCCTCGTTTCCTTGCCTTACGTCTTCGCTGTATGGAGACGTGGTCTCGCTTCGAGAGTTTTGCCTGCCTTGAGAATAATTTGTTTCTTTCGTTCGGCGGAACGTTGGAATGCCACTTGGGAATTTGGTTTCGTTTTGCTCGTCTTTTTCGCAGTTTCTTAGTCGATAATTCTCGCGTCCGTCGAGTTTGCTAGCTTGTATCCGAGTCTTCGTAGAAATGTACACGCTTATGTCGTGGATGAATATCACTCGGTGTCTGGAAAGGAAAAATTGTTTCTTTGTAAAATACAAATGTACGAATATAAATTTTGTGTATGTAGATTACTTACCAGTGTCGTTCGTACAGTAAATCCCATTCGCGATACGAGCTTAATCGTTTCGAAATCATTGTTCGAACTGGAGGCGCGTTCTCGGGGGGATGAAAAATGGAGTAGCGCATAATAGAAGGAAGGAAATTAAGGTCGTAGTGCACGAGGTTGCAGAGAACTCTCCTCGTTGGTATCCCGTTACGCGAGTAGCTTGCCACGAGCGCTCTGGCACATTGCAGAAGTAATCTTCTACACTGATACACGTTTCTCTTGTTAACGACGAAGCCGCAATCACCTTGTCTATTACCCACCATAACCGTACGATGATAATCGATTGCGTATGCCAATCGAAAGGAACGCAGTTACGATTGTTCACGCTCGTCTCGTTGAGTAACTTCTCTGTTTCGATTTCATTTTTATCAGACCATAGTCAACAGCTGGTCGATATAAATTATAAGCGATCGCCATTAGCGATATTCAAGACTAGAACAGGTATCACGACGCATTTTTCAGGGACCTTTGTACTTTGATCTACCTGTTTTCAAAGGACTCGTGTAAAGGACCATGGACGTATACGTAGAATGGGAAAAACAACCGAGGGAATAGAAAGTGTACGATTAGTCATCGAGGAGGTAAATACTGAATCACGTTCACGTAGCCAATAATTCTCCAAGTGTCGATTTTAAAAGTGAACCTAGAGTGAACGTATTCCGCAATAAACCTCGTATTCTTCCCAATACCTATGACTCTTATCTCGATATAACTTGTAGCTCTAATAAGGAGACCAAGTTTCTTTCTTCCAATTTCAGTCCGCATTCTTTACCGACATCTTCCGAGAATAATTACCGATTACCTTACCGGACTTGTACCTCGTTTTTCCGCGTACTCTCGAAATTCGTATCATCCCTGACCGCGCCTCTAGAACGGAAAACATTTCCAATCGGTCCGTTTTACTGTCGTCATTTCGAGCCGCAGGCACGTCGGTGAATCGTGGGTAATTTGCGTCCTGGGTCGGCTCTCGGCCTGTTCCTATCGTAGCTATAAGAGCTAAAGGCAACAGCTGAAATTCCGGAAGGCGGGGAGTCGGGATCCGTAGAGACACGACGGGGTCCGACAACGTCGGGAGAGGCAAAACCATAAAGGTTTTCTCGTCGCAAGTTTGCAGCGGTGGTTGGTGCGCTTCAAGGCCGCGGGAGAGCCAAGCGTGAAACTAGTCCGACCGGTACGAGAGTATGGTAGCTATTATACGGCTAACATATATATACATAGTGGATCGGCGAAGTGTTCGGTTTAGCGGAAGGCGAAGTCGAATAACCTGGCACATACAATGTAAAATCTCTTCTCCCCGTGGTACGTGCCAGGGGCATCTATCTCTGACGGAATACCACGCCGCGAGTGTGCTTCATGCTTCCCTTCGTCGGATGATTGCGCCTCGCCGCGAAGCTGCTGCTGCTGCTGCTGCTGCTGCTGCAAAAAGAGAGGATACTGAGCAACCGGTAATTTTGTAAAAGTAAATAAAACATCCGCGTGGTTTCCTGCGAAATGAAGGAACGAAATGCGGCTCGCGAGCATTTTCGTTGTCGAATTGGCTAATTTTCGCAAAGACTTCGCGTTTAGGGTTGGGGTCATCCGAGTTGAAGTTCCGGAATGTCGGTCTTCTGTCGTTCTCGAGAAAAGCTGCTTCATGCCTTCTTGATCCTTTGTTTAACGCGATTTGGTCAAGGCCACTTGTCTGAACGATGTCGCAACTGACCTGCTTCTTTCACTATCTTGTTACTCGGTTCAACGACGTCAGATATGCTTGAAACAACGTACGTCGCTCGTTTTGACGTTCTATATTTAAAGCTGAGGATACAGCAGAAACGAGTGAAAGTATTTTGCGCGATCCAGGAGGCAAGCTTTGCGAAGACATGGTGCGCCTTGGTTTATACGAGAAACGGTTGATCTGTTTCCTAGATTTCCACGAGGAAACACGCGCCTAAGCGCCCCACCGTCCAAGCTCCTCTTCGTTACCGGTCTACCGAAACAACTGCCTTTAAACCGGTTCGCTGGATTAAAATTTATCAGCGACAGTCTGAATCATTCTCCCGCTACAACGAACGCGTTACCTGCGACACGATCCAACAAAAGGCTCCCATGCTCGTTACATTCATTTAATAACGAGCATAATTCATCAGCAAGTTTGGTTGCCATTATCGCCACTTCCTCGGGCTAAACAAAGAAAGTTATCAAGGTATCAACGTAACTTCTTCTGATTAAACAAATAAGTATACCGGAAGTAACTTAAGCCTTTACAATCACGGGCTGGCTCTCGTTTCAGTCGCCACCCAGCGAAATTCTAAATATTTATAGTCGATATCAGATTTAAGATAATGTGACGACACGTGGAACATTGCAACAAAATTGTTCTCTGCGTGGAGTTACATACGATTTCTTTTTACGTTATAAAAATGTTACTAACTTCACGACAGAACGATTCTAAGTTGCTACTTCGCTATAGCGAAACAGTCTTGCAGTGTAAAGGATCAGAACTTCCTTAGACTAATCGAATAAAAATTTACGCACCAGGAGACCGTGTGATTAATCGATTTTAAACTTCATCGATTTATTCAATTTTCTTGATATATTATATTTTCACCTACTTAAAGTGTCTGCTTCACAGTCGACTGTTAGATGTCCCACTGTGACTCCTGTGCATACAGATTTCACAGTCAGGCTTTCTTGCACGTTTCTAAGACGTCGTGAATTGTATCCGTCCAATACGCAGTTAAATCCGTACAATTGTTTTACGAATAGAAAGCGTAAAATGATCGCCGATAATTCGTATAAAAAGCTTTCCTCCAACTGCAAAAGGAAGAAATTAAACATAAGTAATCCTTCCCTAGTCGAGTGAGAGCAGTGGAAAAAGGCACGCCTTAACCTATAAATATCAAGATAACGATATAGCTAAAAATGATGCACCATTAGGATGATTCAACATGAAAAAGACTCGGATGCAGTTTAACTAACCGCTATAGTGACTCGTCTCGATCTTAATTGATGCAGTTGGCTATTAGATGTCTCACAGTGACTTCTGCTCTCACACATTTCACATTGAGGCTTCCTCGTTCGTTTGTAAGATGTCGTCACTTGTATCGCTCCGATACGCGGCTTAAATCCATACAATTGTTTCAAGAATGGAAAGCGTAAAATAGTCGCTGATAGCTCCTATAAAATGTCTCCGCCCTGTCGTGAAAGGGAAGAATTAAACAGAGGTAACCCTTTCTCGAATGACAACAATAGAAAAAGGCGCACCTCGACCGGTATGCCAAGGTAACGCTATACCTGAAAATGGTGAACCGTTGAAATGTAGAAGAGTCGTCAGAGGCATTCTAATTAGCCGCTACGCGGTAGCGACTCGTTGCGATCTTAATTGGTGCACCGGATTGTTCCGTGGACGGGTTAGCTGCTAGCTGGAACAATGGCCAGAACGTGGCGGTCCAACCGAAGTAATTGTGTGTTTCGCAATCGTGACGCTTTCACGACTGCGCGTGCGCGTGCGCATGCGCGCGCCTTCTCCCGCGCATTATCGCCTGCACGCGGTGAAAATGTATTATCAGGTGCGTCGTTGTTGCAAAATATAATCTCGGTGTCACCGCTCGTTCAACCGTGACGAACATCCTCATTTCGCGCGTTGCAATGACCAATGACGGCTAGTCCGTTGGTATCTCTTCCGTGACGATGATTTTAAGTAATAACAAACGAATGATTCGCCGAGGGAAATCGCCGATTCGTTAGGATTCGAAAGCGTTTACTTTTGCACGGGCACCACGAGAGATCGTGCCACGATCGCATCTACGTTGCGATCTAGGCGAAAGAAACCGCGTGTGCCATTGAAAAGGGAGAAAAGTAATGCCTACGATTATCGTCGTGTTGTAAACATTATCATTTACACGGGATCAGTTTACATTGTAATGATCACTTGCAAGCAGCCTTATTCAGCAGTTTTACGATATTATTGCTAACACTGCACTAACCTCGTGAAGAAGTTCTGGTTATATGCACTTTTTGCAATCGATTTCTCAGATTAGGTTTTGTATGTTCTTCTTTCTTACACTCGTTTGAAAATGTCTCTATTTTAATGAAATTTTTAGTCCAGGAAATCAGAAGTCGTTGGAAGAGAGAAATGAAGATCTTATTGTTGCTCGATAATTATGGAATTAGTATGTATAATTTGTTATACACTGCCACGGACAGGTATTGTTGGTTTGAAAAGGAGAATTCAGCTATCGTTTGATCGAACCTCGCATGTAATCGTCACGTTATTTTCGAACTGGCAAGAAGGAAAATGAAGTTGAAAGATAACCTTCGATTTCGATCGCTACGCACTTGTTTCGTTTCATTAAACGAAACGAAAGCAGTTGTTGGCGTTCATTTGAGCCATTAATTGTAAGTACTATGCGGATCAGGATTTACGACGCGAAAATTGTGCGTAACATTAAATCCAAAGGGTCGTGTTTCGAAGCTAGTTATAAACCGTAACCCCCTTGTTCGTTTTACGTCCGATGATTACCCAAAGATATTTTCTTCATCGGTTGGAATGGGTTTACTTGCGGTTATAAAGGAAAACGTTGTCTGAGTAACGAAGACTTGCAGCCAGGAGAGAAAGTGTTGACCTCGATACAATGGGTCTTCGATGAGGTCTTGAAACGCGTTATCACATCCTATCGAGGTCGTAATAAGCGTTTTTAATGCGCCTGATGTTCACGGTGCTCGCTATCTTACGTAATTTAAGCGCTGATGATGTCGGCGATAGAATATTAATATTTAAAGGTATTGTACGTAATGTTGCGAATGAAAAGCCGTGACGGAATTCTTTCGTGGCAATCATGCAATCGTTATAATAGCGACTTAAGTATGGGGAGCGTCTAAGAAACGACCGGTACTGTTAGTTCTCACCTTTTACACATAACTTGTTGTAAGTAGAAATTAATTGGGAGCGCAACGTACTGATACAGATGTAATCGTAGGTTCGTTGCAGAAATTAATAGGTTCATAGAACAGACAGTGGTGTATTGGTGAATGAAGCAATAGAAAGTAAATACGTAATACGATGTAAAAAGATCGAAAATTTTAATAACTGTTGCTAACGGTTGGAATTCTATTGTTACAGGACGTAATGAGCGAGTACGAACGAATCAAGCGTTCGTGCTTGAAACGAGGTGAATTATGGGAAGACCCAGAATTTCCAGCGACACAAACGTCGGTCTTCTACCATCAAACACCTCCGTTTCAATTTCAATGGAAGAGACCAAAGGTAACTACTGAAATTAATTAGCAATTCGTTCGTAGCATTTACGCAAAAGACTGTAATTAATCTTGTGAACCAAATTCCGGGACTCTAGCTAAACTGAGCCGCCGAGAAACTATAAACTATAGGATCTCATCTGAGGTGACTATGAAGTCGAGGAACTCCTCTGCAACCACCCTTATTTGCGACCTGAGAATGGAGGAGGGACTCGGGCAAAGGCACTCTGCAGTTGTAAAGCTGTATCCAACACGCCTTCAAACTCGAAAGACCTGTCTAGAGCCATCCCAAAGTTCATGAATTTAGGGTAGCACCACTCATCTTTCGTGACCTCAAAACTTGTCTATTGAGAGTTCATGAATTTGGGGTGGTTCCAGGTATGTTCCGTAGCCCAATAATTCCCTATTGTTATATACTACAGGGATTTAATATTAAAGGAGAAGATCGCTGACATTGACTTGCTTCGGTTCCTGCAGAACGGAAGGACAGCGAATCTGAAACCTAGGAACCGTAACGGCGACAGTATGCAACCTTGACACATAGTGTATGTCTTCGTCGTCTTCGTGCTTATAATCGGGCAGTAGCATCTGCGCTGTACATGACTTACTAACGGTTCCTTTCTAAATAAAATGTCGTTACATAACCGTTGCTCTATTAATATCTGTAACGGAATTTCCTTAAACAGGGGAACTATGAGTGCGATATTTATGTACGAGCGCAAAGAAGCGACTAGTTTTCAAGTATTCGTGAAAAGATATCGTTCCAGACCACAGACTCGTTTAATAAGAGCAGCGAATTTTCACGAGGATCAATGATCCGGCAGATTAATTACGCAACCTGCACGACGATCCGAAAGAGCAAGGTTTCCAACGAGTAACTAGAGCCTATTTAGCCTGTAGAACGAGACATTATGGCTCTCTGTGTTGCGTATAATGAGCATAATAAAAGCAACTGACATCGGTGCGTTTCTACAACGCAGTCGACAATTGCGTTCACGCAATGGGTATTACGTGAGACTCGCATTTACGCGTCACACTTTACCACGACCGGAAAGGATCGAAGGTGAGCGTGACACGAGTGGTGAAGAGGAACGACAGACTGGATGTCCTGTGCTGAAAAGGAAGATCGTCGACGACTAAAATATAAATCAGAAAGAAATTACTTAACACGTCCACTATGGGGTCATTAACGACCATCACCGATCTTCGCGTTGAAGTCTTGAAATATCGATATAAATGATTTAACATTGTCGCAAGCGATAGGTCTACGCAGATTAATGCATTAACGGTAAATGGCTAGTGTCGCGATTCTGTGTGTAATTTATACTCGTTCATCGAGGTGTTATCCTTCATGGGACTTTCTAGTAATTAGTAACAATTTATTATCCATGGTTATTTCTATAAACGTATTCTTTGAAGTCCCATGGAATGATTCAACGTCTTAGGGAAGTTTTGCGAATTATCGTATTTCATCGTGAAAGATGTGCTCGTTAATAGGAATCGGATGTACCGTGGTAAAAGTGGAACGAACCTGGCAATGAAAAATATAAATGACGTATGGCAAACACTCGTGGCACGTCCTAAGATCGTAATTAACCGTAATTAACTACTGTCTGTCACGTTGCGCTGCCATTCTAAATCTTACGTCGAGTGATCGTGAGGAATTTCGCGGAAATGTTTCTTCCGACACCGGAAACAACGTGGAAACTGTTCTTAGCTTGCGAAAGGGAGGGTAAAAAAGCCATGGCGCTGCAAGAAATCCGTTCCGAAGGTTTCGACGAGGCGAAGATCACCTAAGCTCCACGTTCTACGTCTCTCTGGGAATAATTATGCGTTGTAGAACATAAAACGGAATGTTATATAATCAGCCTTTGTTCTGTGAATCAAGTTTTTTAGTCGGATTGCTTCTGACAAATTAATACTGTAACACAGAATAAATCCTTGATTGCTCTAAACTTTTCACACGATCCAATATTGCATAAAGGTTCTAGCGACTTTAAGTATTACTAAAAACGAAATTACAGCATAGGATATATAAAACCCGTTTATACACAGTGAAGTAATCTATCTTTTCCTCCTGTTTTCAGGAATTATGCAACCGTCCGATATTCGTCAGCGACACACCAGGCCAGTTCGACGTAATCCTAGGAAAAATGGGTAAGTCTGGAAAGTCAATTAAGATTTACATTTCTCGTTTGGATTATTACCGTTATCGTACATTTTTCACATAAGTGGTTCTTTTAGTGGATACCTGATTCATAGAAAGTCAGGAAATAGAAAATGTTCCAGCAAGGAAAACGAACACGGAAGTAGTAGTAACGTAACTGAAACAAGTTCCGTTTCATTCTTCTGCGCAGAATCCTAATGATACGCTACGCATGCTCGTGAATCAGTGAATCAATTTACCTTGATTGGTTCCGCAATGGGAGATTATGCGGAGTTCATCGTATAGTTATCGTGTCTTATCTTATCTTATCTTATCTTGCATATACCACAGGAATGTGGAAATTGTGTTACGACGATTAACTTTATTTATATTGCTTCGTATTATATTTTCGTCATGAAACATTCGACTGGAAAATGATGAAGAGATTATCATTACGACTTCGTGACATCCTCGAGATACTGTCACACCTTCCAAGACAATTTCGACCATTGCAATTTACCATTTAATGCAGCGTTGTTATTATCGTGACAACTGGAATCTAAACACTCGTTCAATCTTTCCCTGAACGACCTCGAAATCGTACAAACCCTGAAAGCGGCTCTGGTAACCTTTCAGGAACGTGGGAGATACAGCGTGGTCGTTTCTAGGGACATTGCGGACTCGGAGCTGTTAGAACCAAGCGAGTTTACTCGGGTCGCGACACGTACAATCGTGTACCGATTTAATCGATATTCCATGAGATTTAATTAACGAATAATCGAACTACCGTATTGTATGATAATCCTATGGCTACCTCGTGCACCTCCATTTTTATATTGTCTCGGAAGAACGTGGAAGTCAGTGACTCTCAATATTGCAAAATTAGTACTATTTCGTATTGCCTTATTTATTAATTTACTCTCGGATTCCAAGAAATAACTGAGCAACTTCATTACCGACAATCGTCGAAGCTCGAAATCGTTACTAGCGTATAGTAGACAAAAATTCTAACTTATGAAATAACAGACTGCGTTGATGCAGAAGTTAAAAGTCAATTTTTAGAAATGCTTATTCCTTTATTATCTTTACACGAACATTATTGCCTTGTAAATCGAAACCTTTATCCAAATCAAGTCGACTAAATAAAAATCCTTCCTGTTCCTCGCGAAGCATGCTGATAATTCGATTAGCAATTTATACAGCATCCTCCGTTGCACGTGTATCGACGATTCCAAGAGCAAAACTCGTCGAGAACAAGATTAAAAGTCTCTCCTTTCCTGATCAAATTAGCCACTCCTTAACTCGTATCTCGTATCAACGACCCGAGAATGAACGTCGAATCCTGTCTAGACCTAAGTCGTGTCTATGTCCAGATCAAATCCAGATCAAATCCAGATCAAATGCAGATCAAATCCAGATCAAATCCAGATCAAATCCAGATCAAATCCAGATCAAATCCAGATCAAATCCAGATCAAATCCAGATCAAATTCAGATCAAATTCAGATCAAATCCAGATCAAATCCAGATCAAATCCAGATCCTTCGCTTTTCAAACCCGCTCCTGTCTCGTGCTCCGAAAATAATTCCGCGACGATTACTCTCGGCGATTCGTTATTTCTATTCTCGTATCCACATGTTCGCAAATGGCTGTGACACAGCAAGAACCCCATAACCGCGGGTTCTATCGACCTGTCGCATCGCGGTCGACGAGTTACGACGCCGGGTACCTTGGAGAGCGTGGAACGCATCGCGAACTTAATCTCCGTCCCGTGGGGAGCCGGCGTAATTCACTAGCATCGTAGCAGCATCGTGGACGGAAGTCGAGCGATCCGGGAATTCGTGCAAACGCGTTCTCGAAGACGACGCGTTCACAGCACCGTGTCCCGTTAGCGTGCATAAGCACGCAAGAGCACGCGCTGGCGAGCGGGATTACGGCGACACGTGATCATTTCTTTTCGACCTACATTAAGACCATTCTGATTGCTCCTGTTACGAAATCAGATTGCTCGAGCGTGGCAAAGGTGTCCGATCATTTTTCTCGCTCTTTTTCTTTGCATATCGGATAAACATTTCTTAATCGCATCTTATCGGTTCATCGATTAATATTTAATCGGATATGGGATTCGCAGTGAGACGCACAAGTATGCGTGACCAATTATCGCACTCTTGGATCTCGATTGCACGTTCTTTTGCAACGCGAATCTCAAAAGTCCTTCGGTCACAGCGAGTGAGTTTGAGATTCATACGAGCTTCATTGGAAACTGATAATCCGGATGGATGCAACGCGTAGAAATTGGCTGTCGTCCGAAAATTTAGGGAATACGAATATTTATGGTTGAGTACCGATTGAACCGCGTGATTGACGATTTCGAAGGATCGGAGATGCGAGAAGACAGTGATTGAGAGACACTGGGCGTCGTGATAGCGGGTTGCGCGATAAATCGTAGGCAACCATTCCTTCTCGTTTATTTGAATAATCGAGGCACCACTTTTTCCGCTCTACAAGCTCTCTGGCACACATGTTTACGATCCAATGGGAAAAATGCGAGCGTAACGCGAGCGTGGTAACGATTATTCGCATGTTTAATATCCACAGAGTCGAAAGGACAATTAAAAAGCGACATAACGAATTACGCGGATCGCGTCACGCTTCATAATCGCTGTTCGTATCTACCTTCTCCGTGATTATCCCCTATTTCACTGGCATTCGGCGAAAGCTCGCTCGTTTGCTCGTATCACTTTCACGGCGTTGGCGAATTAAATCCCCACGGTCGCGATGAAGTCACGAGATACAGCTTCTAGATCGTTACGCAGCGAGTGTCCCTCGTAAAAATCCGACTTTAAGCCGATACACCTCCGTAAATCGTCTCGTGCATTCGTTGCACAATGTATTTGCAGTTCTTGACACCGATGTCAGCGCGAACGTCCAGCAACGCCCGCGGCGTAATTACAATGGACACGCTTTCGTGGTTATTATTCCTCGCCTGGGCTATAAAAGGTGGACGAAGGAACGCCGGTTCTGTTGGAAAATGTTTGTTTAACACGTCGAGCACTGGACACCGGTTAGCTCATCCGTAATCGGTTGCGGTCCAGAACCGGGTCTCTAGTGAAAGTGGATCGATGCACGCATCGTTTGAATAGAGACACAATTTGATCGAGCCGCGCGGGCCCGAGATGATCGATCGTCGACTTAACGTCGACGAGATCGGCGTCGATGTTAATTTTAAAGAGAGAACACGGCGAGAGTGGATCACGCGTGAACGAACCGTGATATTTTCGTCCAGGTGTGTCGTAATGACGTTTTTCGTCGTCCACGGATAATTCGACGCTGGCCATTAATGGCGGCTATTTTTGGAGCGAATCTCGAGAACTCGATGAGATGGCTGGTATTTTGGTAATACGTCGATGACAACGAGCACGATAATACAGTAACGAAAGTCGGTATAGAGTTGGATAATTGGCCACGTGATAGGAGGGTAAGAGAGGAATTCTCTTTACCACGTCGCACTTTGTCTTTCGTACTTTTCATATTTTTAGATTTTTAACGACGCGTGTTAACATAATAATTACTAGAACAAGTCACGGAATCGTGGTCTGCGTCTTATGCTAATCACTTGCATCTGTTCTATGCTAGTTACTGCTCTTAGCACTGGGCAAACGGAGCAGTAACCAGGTGCTTAGAAGATCCAGTACATGAATATTGGATATTGTTAGTTTCTTCCACGCGTGCTATAAAAATTGCAAATTCCTTTACGCGTTTGCAGAATCGTATCTTTTTTGCGATAAATGTAATTTAGAAATCGGATCGGTAAAATTTGAATATACCTACCGTGTGCTATATTGAAAAAGGAAAATTTTTCAATTTAATTAAAGGTTTTTACATTATCGTGGCAATTTCCACAGACAGTTGCATCTAGGTCTGCATTAATGCTTTTTATCGTTTCTTATCGTACTGTTTCACTTGATCTCGATACATACTTGCCCTGTTAGCTCTCTTCGTCACGCAATGCTAGAAATCCGATTTATGCACTTGATGTAACACTTTCGACCAATAAGAAATATTCATGTACCGTGTCTGTATAATCGCGCGCGAGAGAATGATCTTATTAGCCTATAAACAAATACGAATACGACGAACTTACGCGATATTCGAGTTTCCACAGAACTGGTAGAATTTTCATTCCATCGAGTTCGTTTTCTCTTTAAGTAGCCGTATGTAATTAAATCGCTGATGTAAATAGCGATTCATGCGGTATTTTTTTCCACTTAAGTGGAAGCGAACGTAAGAGTAGATAAATGAGATAAATTATGGAATAAATTACGGAATAAATTATGGAATAAATTATAGAAGAACCCTGATGAACTTCGCGCAGAGACGAAACAGATTCGTAATCCTCCAACACGTGTCGTAACGTCGTGAGAAGATTTTCATCGATGAAACATCGCGACGACTCATTGCTCGTTCAACTTTCGTTTAACTTTCCTTCTCGAAGGTCTAATCATCGATTATGACGGTTGTCTGTTAAACGTTTCCATATCTAAGCATGAAACGCGAAGCGAGGGAGAGTTACACGCCAATTTCTTATATTTACAAGCGCTAATACGCTTTTACTTTCCTTTTATATATTCCTTTTACTTATTTACCACTCTCTGACAAATCCAGTGAATAATTTCACGAATAATGTTTCCACGAACAATGCGATTGCGGATGATTCTCGTGACTCGCAGAGTTTAAGATGCTCCATTTAATTCGCGATGCATCTGATTAAAACAATAAGATACGTTGCATATTTTCCATATCTTCGCGTGTGATTCACTCCCCATACACGTGAACAAATAGCATACACAAATCATTTTCAATAATGAAAAGCCAGCCGTAATTTCCCTAATTCATGAAACACAGTTCGCAGTCTCCCATTGCCTACTAGGAACTATTCTTCTGCGAAGATCAATGCACCCAGTACCAACTATTAGCACATAACGCTTAATTCCTATTCAGTAAAAGTTCATTCAACAACATGCGAGTAATCTCCGTAAGCTCGTTAATAAAATAACATTCTTTTGTTGCTGCTTACATAATCGTGCCACCGTTTACATGGAAGTTTCGTTATTAATAGCGCGGAAAATAAGAAAGTCAGGTTGCGCGTGTAACGAGATATCTTTCGAAACCTGTGTCGTTTGCGAGAATAAAAATCGTCCTTTGTATCGAATTTCCCTCGCATGCGAACACTTTGTGCGATTAACATTCACGCGCCGACGTCTTTTCCAGGTGACAAGTGGCTGATTTCCTGCCTGGGCGTGCTTCACCTGAGCAAAGGGCTGTTCTACAGGGTGGTACCTGCGGATCAAGGATTCGGGAACTGCGGAGAACCACCCGGGTCACCGACAGCTGAGTACGCCGGGGTCTTCAGGTTCCGGTTGTGGTGGTGCGGAGCATGGGTCGAAGTTCTCGTCGACGACAGGCTACCAGCGATTCACGGACGGCTGGCTTTCATGCAAAGTCGTCACAGTGATCAATTCTGGCCGGCTCTTCTGGAGAAAGCGTACGCCAAGTGAGTACCACGGCAAGTGCTCGAAGAGTGCTCGCTTATTTGTCCATCACGTGAGCAGCCACGCATGAGACTCTTCCTCGCGCCTGCTGCCTGTATTTAACTTCCGGTCAAGATGTCGATGTATGGTCGGAAGAATTATTCTCAGAGATTAGAATTGTCAGAGCGGACGAAATGACTGGGCTAAAACTTTCTCGAAGCAAGCAGTTGCTCTTGATCAAATCAACGTGTACTTCTCTAAGCTTCGGCAGGCCACATTCACACTGGAACCACCATGATTATCAACTGGAAGAACTGAGGAATTGGTCGATACCCAAATACTCATAATCGCAACATCTCTGATCATTGATATGTACTTTATCTATAACATGTCAAATGACATTCTCGTGTCTTCGTTTCTTCTGTGAACCGTCGATCGGTGCAGACATGTCTTGTGTTAAATAGAACTAGAGCTGTACTTCTTATTCTTCCACGAAGATTCAGCAGTTTTAGATCGTTTATTTTTATAGTTCATAGAGAGATACAGCTGTTCTTGACAAGATTAATTTTATTTTTTGTTCGGATAGAGATATAAATATACAGAGTACGACTTAGATATTAATTATCTAGCAGTTGCTTGTATTCGTGGTATTAAGTCTTCATTCGTACGTTTTTTTTCTTGGTTTACTGTTATGTAATTATTAGTCAACGTGATGGATGTAAATGGTGACGAGATGGTGTCAGTAATAGGAAGAAAGAAAGTTTGAAAACGCGCGTGCTTTCGACCAGTTTTAATCGCGCGCAGTCTCACGTGGGCGTAGAAGGCGGCGGTGATCGAGGTTCATCGATCGATCTCGGTAAGGTCGATCCTCGTGCTAACGCACCATGAACGTCCACCTGATGAACACCCACGCCACCCACCGGAACTTACACGATCGACCGTGGTACCGTGAAAGTTATTCGTGTATTTGCATATCCGTCCCACGGTCTTCCATTCTCGTGGAAAACTCGACAGTCATGCGACGATTCCAGCTCTCGATGCTTTTCGTAAACAACGCGTGCAAGAAACTCGTTAACACGTTCGAAAACCTGGCGAGAAGATGAAAGAAAATACGATTACCATGGGCACCGAATTTCCAAAGACGATTACTTAATCACACGGGAAAAGGATATTGACGACAACTTTTGCCTCGAAGAATACAGGAAGAATAAGAAAATTGACAACTCTTGCCTCAAAAAATAAAGCAAAGAGAAGAAAATTTGATGGAGAAAATCCTGGATAGATGTTGCAAGGACGTCTTCGCAGCATCCGCGAACGTAACGAAAACACAGCAACGCGACGACCGACAGTAACGGTTAGAAGAGATGATCGGTAACGAAGCGGCGTGTAATCGAGCGATTCACAAACACGGTAAACGAAGCGGACGTCGTATCGTAGGAACAAGGAATTTATACGCGTTGTCTGGTAAGATCTACCGAGCGGATCCACGGTGCGAGTAATGGTTCCGCGCGATCTCTTCTCCGAGGTGGAAGACGCGTTTACGCGGACGAACGAACGAACGACGATGACCGGTTTTGCCGAAGGTCCTTGCTCCTCCTCTTAATCTTTCCGCTGATGACCGTTCCTCCTTCCTTCTTCTCTCCTTCACCTCGTTATCCGCTTCTTACTCGCTTCCCTTCCTCGGCTTCTCTTCGTTTCTTGCCGTCAGGGATATAAGCACAGGCTGGGCGTTGCTCTTGAAACGACTGCAACGTGACGGCCTCGGAGAGGAAGACGACCTCGCGAGTGGCAACCGGCGAAAGAAGAGCAGGATCCCCGATAAGAATCGCCACGGGTTCATCCTCCGCTTTTTATTTACGAGACCCACGGCCGTAACAAATTTCGCCGGCGATAACGCGATATTTACACGCTCGTGAGCGATATACGTGTGCACATGCGGGCACGTCGTTGCATTAAACGCCGGGAACACTTGGCCGGGACGATATTGTGCCATTAAACGCGTAATGGAAAAGCTTCTTTTCCTCCCTTTTTACCCATAGTCCCGGGTTTAATAGGAGATACTCCGCGAGGACTCGCCTTCCGAAACGTCACAGTGGAAGAAGGTTAATCGCAAGTTTCTAGGTTTTGTCCGTGCAATTGTTAGAGTGCGAGCGTACTTTGCATATCAAAAATATTCGAGAAGATATCGCATGATTTGCGAATAATTTATCCTTATGCCACTGCGAGGCGAAGAGGCTGGAGACTTCAATGCCCGAATGACGTCTGTGGTCAAAAGCCAAATCCTCGCTTATTATATATCGCTATTCGAATTATTTTATCGCGTCATTCGTTAGGCGTAGTGACTATAGCGATTAGTTTGTGGAAATCCTAACGTGTTCTTTCTTAATTATTCGTAATCGCTTGAGTTTTGGCCATTGAACTTTGGCCAATCCAACGTGGTTTCCGTTGATACGAGTCCAGCCAGTTTCCTCGTGTAAATACGTACAGCAAACTCGATCAACTTTTTCTCGAAATTATCGACGTTTTCTATTTTTCATTGGATAGACGTGTCTTTTAAAGATGTATTAATCGCGGTTAGACCTGTTTAACGATCGAGAACACGGCTCGCTATAGTTTCATCATCGGACTCGCGCGTCTTGCGTCATGATGATGCATACGCGTGCACGCGTAACGAGAAATTGTCGCGATTGCGCTGCGTTTTACCAGGTGAAAGCAGAACAAAGAGATCAAACCAGGTATAACCTGTATCGCGACACCGTCCCTGCGTTAAATAAGTTCCTACCACTGCGATCGAATCTGCTTACGTGGTCATCAAACCCGACGAGATCGGATCGTGGAGTCGGAAAAGGCGGAGAAAGAAGGTGGAAAGTATTTCGTAAATCGAATAAATGCAAAGGGAGCGTGAAAACCGACGGCATGGCGAGGTCGTCACGGCTTAATCAGAGGGTGCATAAATTTCCCGGTAAATTAATTCCACGCAGTCATACGATTGGTGGAGTCACGGGATTTCTTTTCGATTAATTCGATTCGCACGATTATACATCCGCCTCGAAGAGGACGTCGTATCGTAATGTAGCTACGTACGTGGTAACGATTACAGTGGCAAACAACTTCGGCAAAGGAATCGAGGTCGGGATTCATTAATAATTGATAGCGCGTTGCTGCCTCTC
This sequence comes from Eufriesea mexicana, assembly GCF_001483705.2. Classification (NCBI taxonomy): domain Eukaryota; kingdom Metazoa; phylum Arthropoda; class Insecta; order Hymenoptera; family Apidae; genus Eufriesea; species Eufriesea mexicana. Next base: position 455,314 of record NW_016910880.1, read on the forward strand.
GACGACTTCCGTTCAACGTTGAACGCACGATGCAGCCGATTAACGCTGAATCGTTCGAAATCAGCCGGCTTCCATAACCGATTGTCATCGCACGATGTTTTCCGTTTGTATAGAAAATGTGATTGGCCTTTGTGATGTGCCAGATTGCGGCACGCTTTGCCTCCTTTGGACAGGAACTTCGAAAATATCTGCTCCTCGACGCGCGATCATCATCAATTTCCTCCGACACGCTGTGTCACTGGCCAACCTAGAGTACAATTATATTCTTCAGGATAATTGAACGGTAATATGGATAATTGATGCTGCTGGATATAGCCATTATCCTGATATCTCCTGATTCCTTGTTTGCCCTTGGAACGAAACGAAGAATCTCTCGCAACGAATACGTCTATGATGAATCTTTTATAATTATCAAATATAATTCGAATCGATGTACAAAGAGATATTAACGTTAGGTAACCGGTTTTTCTTTTTATTACAGCTTTCTTAATTGTACGTATTGTTTCACCAAGTTCGAAAACATGTTGTTGATCTAACACTAAACCTACCGTGACCTAAGTGACCAATTTCAAAATTTCTATTAAAAATTACCGATCCAATTTTATCGCTTTGATTACCTACTTTCGCGATTTTTCCTCTGATATGCGTGAAATTAATTTTTCCACGTTTCCACTTTCACGTCTTTTTTTTTAAAGATCTTTTATTTTTTCATCTACCGGTCATTTGATTGGTAATAGGTTTGGTGTTAAGGATAAAGTATGAAAGTTTCATTGGTTGATCATGAAGATCACCTTCTTCAACTAGAAATTCTACTTATATAGAGTGGAATAATATTTTTGAACACTTGGAATGTTTTCAACGAGTACCGTTTCAAGCGTCATTAAATATCCGCTATTCTAGAGATGAAAAATTGATTTCACACTCGAGATCTCGATCTATGAAGTACCACGTTCCTCGTAATACCGTACAATCTATGTAAATAAAGCTCGTATTCGCGAACACGATAAAAATAATCGAGTGGTCTCATTTGTACGGTTCACTCTGTAAATTTTCAAGATCCTCCTTTCGCGAGCAATTTATTATGGAGAAATTTTAAGCTCTAAGCCGACACGTGAGAAAAATATTGTATACACATACGTGTCATCGATCTACCATCGAATTGTTGCTAAAAAAACATTTGACATCCATTTCGACGCTAATTATCATCGCCACGTGACAACGCTTATATCCTTATTTATCTAATTTCCTGCAATTACGACGATAGAAATCTCTCAGGCATTGTCCAAGCGAACCGTGTCTAACGAAGCCTTTTTCCTGCAGCCTTAAAATTTACAATTTTATAGAATCGATATTATCTGCTTAACATTGACCTGAAATCCAGCTTTGCTCGCGCGAGGAGATACCGTACGATATACATAGACGACACGTCTCCAGTGATAAACTGCTATGGCTCTCTAGACGGCGACGAATTAATATTCGCCGAGTTCTCTATTCGACGTTAACGCGCGTGAGGGGACGCGTTCTCTCCGCAGGAGAGAATCTCACCGATGGCACACTTATTTCCATAGTTAGAGAGAATCGTTCGTTAGCTGACCTTTCCTCTTTCACGATAACCCTGTCGCGTAGATCCCATCGATCCGGAATCTACCGCGGATCGAGGCTTATTAATCCACTCGACGGTATTAAAATCGGTTAGAAAGCTCGTACACAGGTTCGCGTGCCAACGCGTGCACCATCAGCGAAAAGAATTATGCTGGACGCGCGCTTCTCCGCGATTTCCATTAGAAACCACCGGCAGCGATACCAGAAGCATCGAAGAATCGCTAAGCAACACGTTATGCCGGCTAGTCCTACGATACGCTTTATTTCTAATTATTTTGTAACTGTAACGATCTCGCGGGCTAATTAACTTCGTTTACGAGCAACGAAACCGATTCGGTTTCTCCTACCCGCGCTCGCCCGATGGTTATCGCGATTCTCTTTTCGCGAGGATTATTAACACCGCGAAATTTTTGGCTTTTTGCAATTAGTGCTTTCAGAAAATTAATCGCCAATTTTATCGAGATAGAAACGTAATTACCCTCGTCCGCTTTAATGCTGGAATTTTCGAAACGCGAGACCTTCCATTTTCAGAGACGCTTCACGAGAACGTGTAGCTGCCTTTGACAGGATCAACGTGAATTTTATTTTGACAGAAATGACGAATAGGTATGACACGTATTTAGATGCAGATGACTCTCGTTGTCAGTCAGTCGTGAAATATTGAAACGAACTGCCCTCGAGTTTCCCTTTTTATTTCAACGTGAATGTGGTATCACCGGGCTCGGGAAATATGAGAAAAGCTTCGAATTTTTGTACCAAGAAGATCTTGGAGTGGTTGAAAGAAGAAACGAATAGGGAATCGAGTAATGTGTAACAAGATTCCCGCGAATTTCGAAGCGACGCGCGAGTCCAGTATCTCGGAACGAGTCTCGTAACTTATCGCACCCTATCTCGAGTAAAAGAAGGTCCACGACGACCAGACTCTGGATCAACGCTATTTCAGCCGGCTTGCAGCATCGCGAAGGCGAAAAAATCGCCAGCCGCTATTAATAAACGAACAACGACCACGCGTCTTCTCTCGAACGAGATAAGACGGGAGCTCGAACATGAAACGAATTTAGACTTCGATACAGAGAAAGTGACGTTGGTTACACGTCTGTTGCATGTCGCGAATATTCCAACGAGCCTTTTTCCCGTGAAACGCGAGATCGGGAACGATGATTCAGCGGGTCAGCACTGTGGGAGGAAAATTTTCTGCGAAAGGGACCAGTCATTTTGGTGCACGGGCAACGAGAAATCAGAATTCGGCATAGCTTCGGGATACGCCGGTATGCCGGGCTATATTCGGCCCTGTATATTTGTGCACGCACATGCCAGCCATGGATATACTAAGCAAGTATATCCGCGGATACTTTCACTCGGAGAGTAGTCGGTTCGTTGGTTGCCAGCAATGGATCGGAGGTCAGTGCACCGGTGACCACAGTCCATGCTCGTATCTGCGGCCACGAAACTGCTACAGCAGCGTACCGTGTTAATGGAGCCTCGAAAACGAGCCTCATTAACAGTTCATCCACCTATCTGATTCCTCAATGCCGAAATCTCATCGGTTTATGAACACCGCGAGTCCCGCGAGCTTTTAAACGTCCCCTCCTGACCGATCCTCGCGGATCGAGCCGATGCGAAGGCTAATTAGGAGCACGTATTTCGAATCACCCTCCTCTCCGACGAAGAAAGCTACTGCCCTGGTCTTCTTGCGCGAGTACCCAGAACTAATTTTGCCTCTTCCTTTTTCTTCTAGTTAAATGTAGAACGGATTGTAAAATTCGAGAGATACGCACTGGGCTGAGCTAGAAAGAAATCAGATAGGTGGATGACACCGAGTAGGTACTTTCTAAGTCCTTGATTGCAGGATAAATTGCATCGTCCTTCTTGTAAGTTGTTACAAGCGAATACCCTTTTTGTATCACTCTTTCTAGCAACTAACGTTGATACAATGTCTGCGTTACTGCTTCGTGTAGTTCTTTATGACCCTATCTCGCTGATTATCGTCTCCGTCACGCGATCTTCTCTCACTCGTTTGTATATAAATGTGACTAATTTTTTGTCAATGACAAAAGTGTTTGTAATTGCACGGGGAAAGGTGGAGTTATTACGGTGCGAGTAATTAGAGACGCGTTCCTCTCAGAGGATTCTCTTCTGTTCCTCCGTGGTACACGAGAAGGAATACGTAGTTTCTCCGAACGATATAGAGAGGTTGCAAATTATCGCATCTAATGACGACCTAGATTCGTCGTTATGTCGCCGATACTCGACACTCTATTATACCTGCAGGTATCTAACGTCTAAGATGGAAGAAATTATCGATTAGCTTTCAGTTTCGACTACTCGTTTACCATCGTCAGTAATACCCAGCAACAGAAGCACCCATTTCAAGTCGATATCGTACGTTATTGATTAACACTTGACCCCTTTATCTCTCGACCAACATCTTAAGATGCTATTTCGCGAGTGGAACCGTTTGTTACTTAATGCTCGACCAATTTTATAATTTCTCTGTATCTTTAGATCCTGAAATCGAATGGTCAATGGAAGGAAAGAAAAATATTACGAGTTTAACAGACGAAATCGATGTATGGTGGATGAACATCGTGTTAAAGAAAGTCAACGCGCAATCCTAACTGCAGCTCTGTCATTGCTAAAATGTACACCTCAAATCGCTAAGTGAGCATTCCCTGTTCTTTCCTCTTACTCTCCGATTGTTCTCTAGACGTTGAAAGATTGCGAATAATGTCGTACAAAGTATCCTAATGCGGTGATGGAACGAAAGAATTACAAATGACATTGCACATCCGCATGTGACTTCATCACCCCGTTAGATGGTCACGGGACGGAAGTACGTCAATGGCAAGACTCGCGTTCCCGTTGACTCACAGACTGACTACCATAGTGTCACACTGAAGACTGTTCTATCGAAGATGCCATCTAGTCTAATGACGACAGGGCGTCAAAGGACTATCCCAATCACACTTACCCTAAATTGGAATTTCTCAATGGGGACCCGACAGTCCAAATATCTATGTCTGACTTTTATGAATCCTAACTTTCGGAGGATGCGAAAAAATTGGGGGAATTGGGTCACAGAAGATACCAAAGTCCAGAAGGGAGTCACGAGCCAAAGGAGGTTGAGAAACCTCGGCCTGATTTGGTCGTAGCAGAATTCGACAAGCATCGAGGTCAAATAGTCCATTTCCGCAAAACCTGATTCGATCGGCGAAACCGAGCCAAGACTCGACCATCTCGATCGTTATTCCATTAACCCTTCCCTCGATCATTCGTAAGCATATTCATTCTGACCACGGACCACTTGCGAGTCTCCATGCTTCCTCCGCGTATCTCAACTTCCGCCACTGGCGAATCACGAAACACGCCTCATCCAAAGCCCATATGAGGCATACAATTGGAAAACGGATCCGTCTGGTGGTCGCGTTGCACTCGCCTTCCCTGAGAAAATACCCATGTGACTGTTGGAGCGGCCCGTGTGAATGGTTACGGTTTAGAGATTAACCTACGTTACATACGCTCGCGTGTGCACGAAAGCTCGCTATTTAGCCGGGAGCGAGTGTGTGGACGCAGAGGCGTTGGCGTTACTGGGACGTGCCAGTCAACGAGGGATAGAAAGAGAGAGAAAGAAAGCCCGTTATCTGGAGAACGCTAATTCCCGCAGGAACGGCACATCCGAGCCAGATACCATCGCCACCTCTCGCCTATCCCCTTATCAGCTCGCGCGAGATCTTGCCTTTCTATCTCGACCGATGATTTCCGAGACGAAAACCCGCAACACGAGCCTCTCGGCTTAATCAAGCCGGCAGGTTCGCTTCATGGAACAAAAGCTACCAGGCTAGCGTGGTGAGCGAGATTAACGAGCCGTCCGCTCAACTTTCTTCGCGGAATCGATGAGGAGACCCGCGAGAAATCGCGATTGGGCCAGCTTCATCGTCTACCGAGGGGTCTTAGGTCGAAAAATTCTAGACATCCGCTTTCCCTTGCAGGATCCCGGCGTTTTTGTACGCTGTCTCGCAGCTTGGAAAACGCGTAAGAGTTTTCTCTGCCGTCTAATCGACGTGACTGGTGGTACCAAGCGATCCGGTTGCATAGATGAATGGATTTTCCGTGTCACCTTTCGACTTGGCGCGAGATCATAGCCAAGAAAGTTAGCTCGAAATCGGAGAAACTGATCTCTTCTTATGGTTCATTTCAGACTGCATGGCTCCTACGAGGCACTCAAGTATGGAACTCTTTTGGACGGTCTGTCTGATCTTACCGGAGGTATCACAGAGAGCATCGCGATACGCCAGGACCCTACAGCTTGTGGTCGGGTCCTCGCGAAACTCCTCGATATGACGTCCCTCATCACTTGCACTGTAAATAACAATCAACAGCAAGTAAGTAACATGGAACTTTTCTTATTGTTTTTCTTCCTTTTTATTCTTTGCGTATAATTTTGAATTTTATTGGATGTTTTGAGGGTCGAAGTTCGAGTATTTAGTAGTTTCTAAGATATCGATAATAATCTTTTGACATTGCATAGAAACCCTATGGAAACCGAGATCACATATGGCAACAATCATTACCATAGAAAAGATCGTCGTATTAAACACATCTGTGTATAATGGCAAAAGTTTTTATTTTGTTAATGTAAAGCTGAGTTATTTATTTATTTCTTTTTTATTTTCTTTAAGATTCGTTCAAGTACTGAGAAGCTTGCCAATGGTATTCAAATGGGGATCAACTACAGGCTGTACGCTATCGAGAGGGTAAATATGAGAAAAAATAAATCAAAGTTGGATGATTGTGGTTAATTTCGATTTGTATTTCACGATGGATCGTTGCGTAAAATGCAGGTGGAAACATTCAACGGCGAAGCAGTTCAGTTAGTAAAATTAAGAAATCCTCTTGGACCTGGTAGGGAGTATGTCGGCGCTTGGGCGAGAGGTGGCCTTGAATGGGATGAAGTACCACCGATGGAAAGGGATCGTTTAGCGGTCAGAAACATGGCCGAGGGGGAATTCTGGTGAGCTAATTTTAATAATCTCTTAATTCATAAGATAAAGTTGTATGCCATTTCTTCGAGTATATTTGGGTATATATTTATTAAGCATTTAATTATGCTGCAAGTGCGATAAATATTGCGGACGTGTTAATGAACGAGTACCTAATTACAGGATATCGTATTCGGATTTCGTGAAGACGTTCACTCATTTAGAAGTCGTACATCTTGATGCTGAAACGTCGAGGGATGAGCCATCGTTGCATAGCAAACATACCTGGCAAATGAAACTCTATCAAGGTAGCTGGAGGAGGGGTGTAACCGCGGGAGGATGTCGAAACAATGAAGGTTCGTACGCGGTTTACTCCAGTGATGAACGTTTTACAACGGAAATCCGGTAACCCGGTAATATGGACGACTTTTAAAGTTACAATGAATGTCCTATCGTGTTATAAATATATTCATAATGTATTACAGAAACTTTCCATATTAATCCACAATTACACTTGATTCTAAGTGAAATGGAGGAAGTAATTGTTTCTTTGTATCAACATTCTATCATGGAGATAAAGGTAAGAAATATCTCGTATCATTTTTATTATATGTATTCCATACGTTGAAAATTGATTAATAACGTTTGTAAAATTTTTATTATATCCAGGTCATAGGCTTTACAGCTTACACCGTGCCAAAGAACAGCACAGAGTCGATAAACAAACAGTTTTTCAAAAAGAACAAATCTCTGGTAAATTCGCAGTATACGAACAGTCGCCAAGTGAGCCACAGATGTCAATTAGATCAGGGTGGTTACTTGTTAGTACCTACTACCTTTGAACCTACCCAAGAAACGAGTTTTACGTTGCGAGTTTATAGTAGTAAACCTCTAAAACTCAAGTATGTAACTCAGGTATCGATATAGCGTTTCAAAACTGTGATTGTACTTTATATAACAATTTTACTAGACTTCTCGATACACCGCCATCACTAGTGAAGTCGGCTATTATCAAAGCACCACCCCTCGAAGGCAAAGGTTTCTCGCAATATGAAGCTGTCTTTTTGCAACTTGCCGACGAACACAGGACAGTAAATGCTTTTGAATTGCAAGAACTTCTAGAGGCTTGTTTACCGAACGGTAAAAATTTACTCTATTCAACATTGTAATTAAGGATAAAACGAATTAATTTATCCAAAATTGATAAAATATTGTTGTTTCTCTTTTGTAGATTATATAAAAAGTTGTGCCTGTATGGAAGTATGTCGACAAGTAGTTCTTACGATGGATGTATCCTTAAAGTGAATCACTTTTATGTTTTTTAGTCATGCGTTTGAAATTTACTTATTTTCCTTAAATCAATATCAACAGAGTTCCGGAAGCGGTCGATTAAAGTTTAATGATTTTAAGGATCTCATGTGTAGTTTAAAATACTGGCAAGCTGCGTTCAAGAATCACACGAAGGAAAAGACCGGTATACTTAAAGCGGAACGATTACGAGACGCGTTACTAGAAGTGGGTAAGTTAATGTTTATCGACTTTAATGTTCACTTATTGGCATTAAATTTTTAACATACAAGAAGTATTCTCAATAGGGTTCCAATTAAATACGGATGTACTTTCAATTTTAATTCTTCGATACATGAGAAAGGATGGAACACTCAGATTTGGCGATTTCGTTTCGGCAATATTGCACTTAAGTGATGCATTTGGTATGTATTAACCTTTCATCTTTCCAATCTTTACAGTTTATTCGCACTAACATTTAATTTTATTCCTTACAGGAATATTCGAAAGTAAAGATCCTTTGCAAAATGGAACCATAAAGTTAAGCTTAACCGAGGTACATTACGTTTATTATTTTATTTAGTTATTTAATTTAAATGCAAGAAATAAGACTTAAAATATGAAATATCATTATTTACTTTCAGTGGCTCAGATCATCTCTAATGTGCTGAATTCATTACTTAACGTAATGTGTGTACCTTAAAATATTTGTAAATAATGTTTTTTACGTCATATATAGACTTAAGTTTTAGCCATATTAACGGTTAATGATCAAATTCACTTTTTTGCTGTTTGTAAAATAATATCATTATTCCTGCCATTAGCAATCATCATTCCTTCATCGGATTAAACATTATAAATAATTATGTATTATATGTTGTTTGTATAAGAAATTCGTATTGGATAATAAAGCGACACTTATTTTGTACAGTCCCTTTATCCGAAATAAACTTAAATAATTATTTGTCTGTTAATAAGCTTACAAGGTGTGTACGTACGTGCGTGTGTGAATATATATGTGTATGTGTATATATATTATATATATATATATATATATATATATATTACACATTTATTAATACGTTTTATCGTGAATTATGCATTTATTAATTTAATTATAATAAAGTTTTTTTAAATAATACAAAGATCGTACACGGTAAAATATGAGAACAAAGTTTCGACAATCTCGTATGCGTATGAACGCTCACGCCTCCGTACGTACTAATGGCGTTCATTTTGCTAGTAAATATTCAGTATATTTAAATTTTATAAATATAATGTAAATGTGGTTATTACATATATACGGTATTTAATGTATGGTTTTACACTTCGTCTAGAAATAGTGCTTACTTGGAAAGTGTCACATCATTATTAATGACGTGGATTTAGGTTAGGTTATGTGCAACGTTACAATTTACATCCAAATCGTATCGAAATATTAGCACAAAAGTAATTTAAAAATTCATCATTAAACACAAATTATAAATAATGTTCGAAGTCACAGACACACAAAGTGAGTAATAAATAATTTATAAAATGTCTATAATTTACAAAAATTCTGTCAAGTATAAAAGGTATTTCAATTTGTATCTAAGTTTCAAATGATTGTATAGTAATGAAATATTGATTTCAGAAATTGGAGTAGGACTTGTTGGATTTGGAATAGCTTTTCTTTTCCTTGGAGTTTTAATACTCTTTGACAAAGGTCTTCTTGCTATTGGAAACGTAAGAGTTGTTTTCATATATCTCTGTTAATTTTAATAACTTGTATTAGAGTGTCATCTTAAATTCATTGTTTCTATATAGATTTTGTTTATATCTGGATTAGCATGTGTTATTGGACCAAAGAGAACTCTCAGCTTTTTTTTCCAAAAACATAAAATAAAAGCTAGTGCTTCATTTTTAGGAGGCATTATTGTTGTACTTTTAGGTTGGCCTATTATAGGCATGATTATAGAAACATATGGTTTTATATTATTATTCAGGTATGTATCATACTTTTATTTTATTATTAAATATTCTATTTTTATACAACTGATTCAAATTTTTATATAATTAATTTTACAGTGGTTTTCTCCCAGTTGCAATTAATGTTTTACGGAAGGTACCTGGTTTAAGAATTATTTTAAATTTGCCAGGTATATCTCGAATGTTGGATGTTGTTGCAGGAGATCCAAATAGAACAACTGTATGATATGTTTTTTAATGTTACCGCTCAAATCATTGTATATAAGATCCACTATTTTATATTATACCCCAAAATTTCTGATCATTCCCTTCTCAAATTTCACACAATCTCTTTTTGTATTGTATAAATATCAAATGTAAACAACAAAGTTCAATTACCTTCCATTTGTTCAATTTAGGAATGTTATGTAAAAATAATATATAGATTTTTAATTTTCATATGAACTATTTTATTACTATAAATGCTATTATATGTCTGTTTTGAGAGCATTCCAAAACGTTCATTTTAAGCAGGATGGGAATCAAAATTAAAAAAGGAAAATAATATTTATTTTAAATTATTAATTTGCTGTATCAGTAGATTAATGACGTTGAGAATAAAACTTTTGCTTTTTGTTTGGAGTAATGAACTATTGTAATAATGATGCATTGTATGAAACGTGATATATGTAACAAAAAATGTACTACATAAATGTCACTATTCCTTCAGGAAAATATAATTTTATTACATAAGAATGTATATTATTTATTTCTAGTATTTACCTAATACTTAGCTAAACAAATAATGACTCAAATAATTAATCTTACGTACTGAATGATTTTCGTGTTATGAAACATAGGATCAAAGATCTAACTGCAAAATAAAATTGAAAAAATAAGTATAGGGTAGAAAGGATATTCATAACAATTTTTATTATTACTTTTATTGATTTTGTTGTTCTCACTGTACGCATCCCAACATCAAATATCGGATGCATACACTTACAAGTAACGCTTTCTCATTATCTTACACGTAGTTGTCTGAAGTGCGAAATTAAATTACTGTTCACTGAAACTCGATGAATTTCACTGATACCGTTAATATGATCATTTATTAATTATCTACAATGGGCCGAGAATAAGGGCGGGGGGGCGGCCCAAGTCTACGCGCCCCGCCATCGCCGTAATGATATTTCGTCGCGCGTCCTTCTCTTGCTCAATTGTATACTCTTATTTTTGTTGTTTTTCCTTTTTTTCAATAATTATTTTTACTACTTTATGTCCCGACCATCGCCTACATGGTCACATGTATCAAACATTCCATATATCCATTACGTTATTAATTCCTTGGAGATATATAAATATATCTTTCTTTGTTCTTCTTTACGAAAATGAAATAGGAAATATAGTACATGTGAACCGTTGCAAGAAAATACTGAATCCGGCAATAAATTAAGCGAATTCTCTTCTACAATCAAGATATATATTCTGCCGAGTTTCACGCATTTCATAAGATGCTACCAAAAGATCATAGTCTAACTTGTTTTCAAATTTCTCGACAGTTTGTGTACTGTTTCAGTCTGGAAATCACTCGATCTGTTGTTACATCGGATGGTGTGGGTAATAAAGATGGTACTTGCAATTGTAGTTGTGAAGGTAATGAGGTGAGGATCGTTATAATGTCTTAAAGGAGATTCTTAATTTCATCATAAAGTACTAACACGAGCGCACCACCTGTACCACGAAGAATGTTGGAGAAAGCTCCTTTGAAGAAGGCATTAGTACCTTCTGTCTTGTAGATAGTAGCCCAACAGTTAAGAGTGCTCTTATACAAAATTTCGGATTTGGCACGGCCCGACTGCATCATCATACGCCTACGTACTGTGTCAAATGGATACGATACAATACCCGCAACAGTTGTGACAACCTGTACAAAGAATTACAAACATGTTAATATATAAAGTACAATTATTTTAATAAAATTTAATATAGAAATTATTTACCTGAGCAATGCCCCATGAAATAAGGAATGGTGTCTTTTTAGGATCTGGCAGCATACCGCGGGCAGTGTCATAGAAACCAAAGTAGGCAGCACGATAGATGATGATACCCTGAACAGATACTCCAAAGCCTTTGTAAAGTCCACCAATACCATCAGCTTTGAAAACTTTTGACAAGCAGTTTCCAAGACCTGTGAATTCACGTTCACCTCCAGCTTTGCCTACATCAGCAGCCAACCTGTAAGTAAGTTAGTTATATATAATTATTTTATATAATTCTATATTAAAACAATTAATCAATTAAGTATAAATGAATATTAAAATAAAATGTATCAATACCTAGTTCTGGCAAAGTCAAGGGGATAGACAAAGCACAGAGATGTAGCACCAGCAGCACCACCAGAGGCCAAATTTCCAACGAAATAACGCATAAACTGTGTATTTTTGTCAACACCACCAAGGAAAACTTGCTTGTACTTGTCTTTGAAGGCAAAATTCAAAGCTTGTGTTGGAAAATATCTGATCACATTAGCCAAATTACCACGCCAGTAACTGAAGAATCCTTGCTCTTTTGGAATGCGCACAAAGCAATCTACCATGCCTGAAACATAAAAATATATTTATAATTTTGATGTTTTAAACAAGGATTACATTCTTCACAAATAATATATAAAATTAATTACTTTTACATTTTATTCAAAGTGTGGATCTTTCATAAAAATTATTTAATCTTTACATCAAAACATTTAATTTAAAAATTTTATAAACACTATTTCATACCATATATTGAACTACGGTTCAGGTTGTTATGTAACATATCACTTAAAAGTTATAAATTAATAACTATTTATAATATTTCATATTTGCGATTAAAATTACTTTTACAATGATTCAGATATATTAATATTTCAAAAAGCTTTGAGAATATATCTTTTTACTATTAAGCAAAGAAAAAATATATTCAAGGTCGTACAGTCATATTAATTGAATATGTATAAATTAGTGACAATATATTGTGAAGAAAATTAATAATAATTTATTATTTCTTAAATGTACATCCCACAGTTACGATTTAAAATTATTATTCGTTAATAACATCATTCTATGTTTAAAATGAAAAATTCATTATTTTTCATAATCATATTAAAACGTTCATATAATATAAGAAATGACATATCCTTAAGCATTATCTGATTTGTCCATTACTGAATATTAAAAACTCCTGGTTTTCCACACCATTCAGCTATACAGCTATTTTATACCATAAAGGCGGCCATATTGTACCGCACAATCATCGATCGGCACTTAGAAACCTCGTTCAAAGAGCAATGCCATGCACTGCCATCTGGTAGACGAGTCATTTTATCGAATATCGACCCACTCGTTTGTCACAAAAGCACGACTTTTCGTTCAATCGATATTGCAAAAGTTATATAAGACCCGAAATTGCATCTTTGTTACATAAAATAGAAAATTCGAGCCAGATAATACTGACGTACTACTATGGTATAGTGTGAACTGATATTACATAACGGGAATTTCGATTCTAACCACCACGAACAAACCTAGCGGAAACGCTTGGCAAGTATTAGGATGCCGACACGATTGAAATGCTCCAAACTGTCACATGTTTCGAATATCATTACTGTACTGTTACGCACAGTAGTTTGTGGCTCATGCTTTTTGCATGCTTTATATTCTAATATTGCCAATTTTTCTTATTTTTTCAAGCTAGTTAGTAAATCTAATTATTTTATCAAAGAACTTACCCTTGTATCGTTTTTCCTCTGAGATTTGCTTGGAGATATGCTGTACCTGCAGCAACAGCTTCACACGTTCAATAGGGGCAACCGCCGTTTTAGAGATAGCGGCGGACAAACCACCAGCCACGAAATCCTTGGCGAATGCCACTGGATCCGCAAGACCAGACATATTGTATTGGGTAGTTGTGTGAAAACGGATTAACAAAAGAAAGAGGAAACCAACTCCTACGTTTCGGACGCGCGCCGGACGACGAGTGAGCGAGGCAGAGTTCCTCTCGTTGAACGGACCTCCGCTAAGAATAGCTGCGCAGGTCACGTGCAGAGTTCTGCGCAGGTTCAATCTTCTGGCACGGCCGCACCTTGAGACCCTGACACTTCATGCACTTCGAACGCGTACTCTGTTCCCGAATTCGTGACCTTTCTTTAGTATCTTGCGACACTATACCTTCCTGTATCTTTTTCACGGTCACCACGTGTATATCAACTTAATAAAATGCGTTCACGGTCACCTATTTCGAAATTAGACGTTTAACCGCGCTTGTGACGCATTTCCGGTAAAGAACGTATGGAAATTGTCGCTAGTGTCAAGGTATTCAAAATATGAAACAACTTGGCGGGAATTTATTTCTATATAAATAGTAAAATAAATCATATTCTGCTGCTTACGTAAAAATTACTTCCGTATCAAAGAATTCTAACTAAATGAACATCAAATATAGGTATTAAAGTACACTAACACAAATGAATAACATTAATATTTTTAATGTATTTTCGAAAATATAAATTAACTGATATTTAAAGTTTAACATCTAATAGAAAAATGTATACATTTTTGTAAGATCTTAATCCGTAGAAAATTATACAAGTTTTAGCCAGCAAAGTCATAGAAAAATCATTTCTGTATTTGAAACACCCGCGTAATATATCCATCTTTGTTAAGCTTCATGTATCAGTAAGGTAAAATTTGCAATTATTTTACCATTGCATAGAAGTAACTGATTAATTGTATCCAATTTTAATGTAATCTATTTTATAGTGTGTAATCATTTTCTCTAGACAGCTTTGTAATTATATTATTTAAAACAAATGTTAAATGTAATATTTGAAAATCGTATTGAAAATGGAAAATGGAAAATTGTATTTAAGAAGAAAGAGAAGAAGGTATTATGTTAAGAATAAAGACCAAGTTTTCTACGATTTAATATAATTCTATCCCATTTACACTAGATATTACTATATAATACTCCGTCATGACAATCGATGCACTATCTGCACTTCTGGGTATTGATCGTATGTGTAAATAACAGATCAAGTTATATCCGCATTGATAAGAACTTGTCAATATTTCCCATATTTCTAATTATCAACATCAATTATGAATTATGGTAAATATAATTATAATACAATACACGTGTTATATTATGATCGCCTTTGGGGTGGTTTCGAGTTTGCGCTGTTTAAGATACAAGAACGAGATACAAGGTCAATCTCTCATGAAGAAGGAGGTCAACGGGGCGCGACTTGCGTAACCCTGGCGTACGGCCAGTATGTTACGGAGCACAACGCCAGAGTTCAATGGAGTAACTTTAAGTAAAATGTATTTATACACCTTGAAGATGCGTACATACGTACTGGACCTTGTAAAGAATAGACTAATTCTAAATGTGTCCTTTGTCTACATCGAGTAAATCTCGTAGCGCGTGCAAGTATTCGTTACGAGAAGTAATCACATCAACTGGGTGTAAGCTTATGAATAATAGCACAAACGTAATTGTAATTGTAATATTGTAATCAGCCGTGCTTTACAAATATTCTTACACTTTTATATAAATTTTGTTTTTTATATATTTTTATTAAACGAAATAATATTTATTTTGCTAATTCTATTTCTAATTAAGACAAAAATTAAAAGTTTAACAAAACAGTAAAGTGGACAATATCAATGATTAATAATCATAAATCACATCATTATAGAGAATTGAGTAAGAGATTGTAATATTTTTATAACAAAGCTTCTAAAAAATTTCTAGTAATATTATCATCTATTTTTATACAGAACTATTTGCCTAATATTTGTCTTATACTATCATAATTACAAACTCTTCCTCATCAATTTACACAGGCATTTAAATTATTAGGGGAAATTTCACATTTATCAGATAGACGGTGATAATGTTCGCTATATTATCTTTTGATAATCTTCGTGCAAATATAAGCAAAATAACTTATACGGTTAATATTATGGATTATCATCAGTAATTTAACTATTATGTATAAAGTTTCTACATAAAAGTTAAATTTATTTTTCACTGATACATCAATATACTTGTAATTACAGTGTACTTTCTAGGTTATAAACGATGTTACGTAACCTATGTTAAATCTATAATATCAATAAATAAATCAGACTATAAAAGTATAACATTTATTCAAATTGTAGGAACGAAACACTTCGTAGAATTTATGACTTTTCTGTTTAAAGTAGGAAAACCATCAAATGTATGTGTCGTTCAGTTGCATACTTCAAGATATAACACACGATTATTAGCTCAAATACATCATATCAAACTTGCTACGTGGAACTCAAATGTGCGGATTGGATTAACTAATGACCTTGATGACGTATGCGGCTGTCTGCGCTAGTGCAATAACTGAAGTCATGATGGTCAATGCACCTGAAAGCAGTTCAAAGCAGTTTTACATTTGATGTGGATCAACAGAATTTTAACATATACAAGATAAATACGTACACATAATTTATTAGAAAAATTACGAATTATCTAAATATATAAGCATATAAATTATAATTGTATATTAATAATCAAAACGTCTATTGTTCTTGTCTCCTGAATTGGGTGTCTATTATTAATAATATAAAAATAAATATGTTTGATATTTCTAATTGCACAATGTGATTATATAAAACAAAATTTTAATGTTTTGTTTTGATCTAAATAAAATACATCAAATAGACAATTTACCTGAATATTGTTAAAGAAAATTTATGATACAGAACAATAAGATTTAATATATTCTTGATTTATTATAGAAATATGGAAAATTTCTGTTTTTATCTCAAATGATTAATACGTAATTAAAGTGCTTCACAACCAGGGTCGTTTCATACGTAGAAAGCTTTAAACAATTTATTCTATGGTTTCTTTAACATGGCACAGTATCTACAGTTGGTACAGTAGAACAAGTCAAGACGCTTGTATTTATTGTTACTAAAACAAGATCAAACTTGAAATATTAATAAATTGAACATTAGAATCTGTGTTTTGTAAAATAACATACAATAAAAAATTGTACATGCTACTCAATGTAACATATACAAAAATCCATATTTTAACCGTAAAAATAGTAGTTACATCATACAATTACAACACATTTTATGTTATAGGCGCATTTAAAGATACTAAAAAACATAAGTAAACACTAATAAATTTCATAAGCCTTTTACAAATTTAACGGATAATTAGATGTAACACCCTCTAGTGGAATACTGAAAAGTATGTTAAATAAAGGAACGTGTGGAATATGAATCTGTGAAGAATATATACGAATCAAGCCGGACATTTATGAAACGTCAGACTTAAAATTAAATTAGGATTTTACAGCATTTTGCGGTAAATAATTCGCTTTTAATTAACAATTTTCAATCATCTGATAGTTGTTTAACGATAATGATAATGTTACGTTGTAATAAAATTTTTGTATTGTTTCATCGTTTTTGTAGTGATGTCACTTTTCGTCTCAGGTTATGGCTTCCCGTAATCTATCTCTCTTATTACGCTTTAACAAAATAATTTTTAGTTTTCATATATTCTATAACATTATATTGTATAAATCAAAAAAATTAAAACATGAAGCAATTGTAATACATTTATGACAATACAAGAGAATAAAGATATGATTGTCCTATTTTTTAATTTTAACTTTATATAAACATTATTGTTAAAAAGCTTATATACATTGGCATCGCGATATCTATTGCCAAGTTAATATATGATTGACTGAAGTAAACAATAATATGTGTGTATGGATATACATATGTGTATGTGTATGGGTGTATATTTATATGTTAGTTGTGTGTATGTTTATATATCTCATTCACTCTTATGTTTTTTTTATTTTTAGAAAAAGTAAATATTAAAAGAAGTATCTTATATAACATAGCTTCTTTACTGTTTTAGAATGAAAATGCTATGTATCTGCAATATGACATTAGTATGTTTTAATGCTGCCTGAAAGTAAGGCATATATAAACAACATGACAGAAGGTTAGTAAATATGGTGTTTATAGTTTATGAACATCTTTTAAATTTAATGTATGATAAGTACTTTAGTTATATTTTGGGCTATACGTATTTACTTTATATGTATTAAACTTATAATGTAATAAATTAAATTATATTTTAGGAGGTGAATCACAACCCACTCCTGGAAATGAGGTACAGCCTGGTATGCATTGATTTTTATTATTGATTGTTCATATATATCAAATTTTTCAAATTTTCATGAACAGAAAATACAGCTATCAAGCTTAATATAATTAAGTTAGCGTTCATTGTGGGCATCTGTTACGTTACAGAATGGGGCTTCATCTATTAGTCTCTAGCATCATACAGAATTACTAGTTCTAGAACTAAGAATATTCCTGTAGTAGTAGCTTCTAAACATAATTATACATGATATTTATGTTTAAATCAATATATTTTTGTACTTTTATTCAAGAAATTAAAAACTCAATTAAAATATAAATTTCTCAATAAATAAATCTGTCATTTTTATTAGAAGCCTCAGAAGCCAGGGCTGTACATGGCGAAGGATTACATGAAGCAGCAGCAGAATTATCTTCTCAAAGTGTACCTGAATCAAATCAAGATTTACTTACTGTTCATGGAGCAACACAAGGAGAAAGTAGTGATGCTGTTAGCATTCATACTGCCAGCACTTCAGTTTCTGGCAATGGTAAATACACAAATCATATAATGTGAGTTAACAAAATATGGTTAAATATTGATGTTTAACAATTTTCTTTAGAATCAAATTCCAGTAGAGTTAGTGCAATAACTGTTGTGTTACCTTGGGGTGCTCAGAAAGAAACAGTGAAACCACAACAAATAGGAGATATGGATTTAAGACCTGGAGAGTTTGTGATGCGTACTTTATTTGCAGAATTTACCACTCAAGCAGAAAAAAAGATGGAAGCAGTGATGACAGAACATGTAAATAACTTAATTACCTAGCTAAGGTATGTTTTTGACAGTATATGTGTTATAGGAAAAGCCACTTTCAAAAGTTTTACAAAGAGGAGAAGATCCACAATTTGATCAATTATTATCTGCATTTGGTTCAGTTGCGGAACATTGTTTGCCTTCTATTTTGCAAGCACTTTTTAATTGGTATGAACGTCAATTAGTTGATCAAGGAAGTGATCAAAAGAAACCTACTCCTGGCAAAGAAGATCAAAAAGGAAAAAGGTAAAGTTGAGTTTTAAATTATTATTATTGCTATATTATTGATTATGAAAGTCCTAAAATAAATAATTTATTGTAGCATTATGTATACAATAGTATCAGGAAGTGTAGAAACAGTTGAAAGAAGTGAAGCAGATTTACTTCAAGAGCGAAGGGATCTTGCAGTAGAATTTATATTTTGCTTAATGTTAATTGAAGTTTTACGTCAATTACCATTTCATCCAGGGCATGAAGATTTAGTAACTTATATAGAAAACATAGCTTTCAAACATTTCAAATATAGAGAAGGGTAAGGAAAAATGTGATCAAAATTTTATAAAATATTGAAATGTTTTATAAAGGTTACAATTATGCTATAGTATTCAGAATGAGCCAAATGCAGCAAATATTCATATCATTGCTGATCTTTATGCAGAAGTAATAGGAGTTCTTGCACAGTCGCGGTTTATGTCAGTTAGAAAACGTTTCATGGTTGAATTGAAAGAATTACGTGCTAAAGAACCAGGACCTCACACTACACAAAGTATTATTTCACTATTAATGGGAATGAAATTTTTTAGAGTCAAGGTAATTAAAAAAGAACTTATTTTAAAATATTTTTAGTCTGCATTTATACATACACATATAAATTTATAGATGGTACCAATAGAAGAATTTGAAGCTTCATTTCAGTTTATGCAAGAATGTGCACAATATTTTTTAGAAGTAAAAGATAAAGATGTCAAACATGCTCTAGCTGGACTTTTTGTTGAGATACTTGTTCCTGTTGCTGCTGTAAGTTTATAACATTACACTATATAACATTTATATTTATATAAATGTTATTTTTATTTATCTCGTGTTAATTAAAAAATGTATATATAAACAATGTTAATTTTCTTATTTTTTAGGCTGTAAAAAACGAAGTTAATGTACCTTGCCTAAAAAATTTTGTAGAAATGTTATATTCTACAACATTAGATATGTGTACAAAATCAAAACATAGATTAGCACTTTTTCCTCTTGTAACTTGTTTATTATGTGTCAGTCAGAAAACATTTTTCTTACAAAATTGGCACTACTTTTTAGCAATGTGTCTCTCACACTTAAAGAATCGAGATCCTAAGATGTGTCGTGTTGCCTTAGGTATGATTATTTTCATACAATTTATCACTTTATCATTTAAACAAATTTTATATTACGATAAGATAGTGTGAATATTTGTTATATTTTGCAGAGGCGTTATATCGTTTACTTTGGGTATATATGATACGTATTAAATGTGAAAGTAATTCAGCTACTCAAAGTAGATTACAAAGTATAGTAAATTCTTTGTTCCCAAAAGGATCAAAGGCAGTAGTACCACGTGACACTCCACTGAATATTTTCGTAAAAATTATTCAATTTATTGCACAGGAGAGATTGGATTTTGCAATGCGAGAAATAGTGTTTGATTTGTTATCTGTGGGTAGACCAGTAAAAATAATTTTAACTCCTGAACGTATGAGTATTGGACTTCGAGCTTTTTTAGTAGTAGCTGATAGTTTACAACAGAAAGAAGGAGAACCACCTATGCCACGTACAATGGGCGTATTACCAAGTGGTAATACTATGCGTGTTAAAAAGACATTTCTCAACAAGGTAAGTATAGTAAGTAATTCTATACATAACTTTATTAATTTTTACTAATTTAAGTAATAAATTTGATTCTGCAACATTCAGATGTTAACCGAGGATACTGCAAGAAGCATAGGAATGTCATCATATTTCCCACATGTTCGACGAGTATTTGTTGATATATTACGTGCTTTAGATGTTCACTATGGTAGACCTCTTATGATGACAAGTACTCAAAATATGAATAAGGAACCAGATGAGATGATTACTGGAGAACGAAAACCTAGAATAGATCTTTTTCGAACTTGCGTTGCAGCAGTTCCTCGGTTAATACCCGATGGAATGACTGGTGCCGAATTAGTGGATTTACTATCTCGTTTAACGGTTCATATGGATGAAGAACTTCGTGGATTGGCATATCAAAGTCTACAAACCTTAGTATTAGACTTCCCCGATTGGAGACAAGATGTTGTTCTTGGCTTTACACAATTTCTTGCTAGGGATGTTCAAGATACTTTTCCACAACTTGTTGATAATGGTTTGAGGATGCTTTTACAACTTCTTACAAGTTGGAAAAATGCACTAACAAGCCCTAGTATAAGATCTAAGGAACAATCAGTAGATAATGCAAGAATAAATACACGCGTAGATAATAGTATTAAAAAGAGTGAATCAGGACAAAAGATAGAACCTGTTTCAAGCGTTTTTCATCTAGTAGAAGGGTTTGCATTGGTTATGCTTTGCAATTGTCGACTTTATCCTAGAAGAATTGCTGTTCATATATTACGTGAAGTCAAACATTTATTAAAAACATTAGGTAAGTTTAATTAGAATATAAATCAGTATTAGAATGTTAATCATTGAGCAAATATTTATTTAATTCTAGGAGGATTAGAAGATGATCAACCTGTAATCGATGTAATAGACGCTTGTTGTCCAACAGTTTTAGAAAAATGTTATCATATGTTGCCACCTGCTGAAAAAGCAGCAGCAACTTCTACTTCTAATGTTGATTTGCAATGGATAGCTGAAAGAAGTAGTTGTGTATGGACAGCAGGTAATAATGACTATGATGAAAGATATGTTTGATATAATTACCTAAAATATATTTATCAAGAATATAAAGTTAATAGATAAAATGTTTTATAGGTCTTCATGATGATACTAGCACAAAAAGTTCTTCTTCTTTAAATCTGAATGGAGCAGATCCATGGGGAAGTTGTTTGTTTGCATTCTTAGAAAAAGATAGAGTACTAACATTGTGTCCTACTGCTGTTGCACACTCGTGGCCTATCGTTTTTACTCGAATAAACTCGCTCTTTTCAGTAATTGATCCTACGTAAGTTTATATAAAAATTTTCAAATGATTATAATTATACAAGAAATAAAATTTTCATCTTAATTTTTTAGACCTGTGAATGACAATAGAGCTTCTCTTCTAAGAAGTTCAACTGCAGTCCGAAAGCCTGTGAATGAAAGAGATATGTATATGCATGTGTGGAAGAATTATCTAACTTTTGGATACAGAGTTGTTCCACCAGTGCCAAGCCCAGTTGTACGGTGTGCTAGTCCAGATCTCAGTTTAAGGTAAGTTAATATTTAAATATCATTACAAGAACATTAGTATCATAATATATCATTTTATAATATTAAAATTACATTGAAATCATTATGTTAAAATGTAAAAGATCAATCTAATGTTTAGTCGTGTACATTATTTATACGAATTAATGTTAAATTCAAGATCATATATTTAATAATGAAGTTCATAGTTCAATCATTAGAGCTTTAGGCGTATATTTAAAATATTGAACTATCAGGTGGAATTAATATTATTTGGTATTAATTGGTGTGGGGTCGTGTCTGCTTATGTCTGTTGTGTATCACGGAAATATTTTACGTGTATCGGTGTTTATTCGTAATAAACAATTCTAATTAAAGTTACAGTATAGCATTCTGTGAATTATAATTCGTGATTATGAACATGCATTTTCTATTGTCGCACGCATGTGGCATCTATATTTCTAACGTTTCATACATTGCAAGATTGTCTAATTTCACATTAACTATGCACATCATCACCTCTAGGAATTTATTATAGTATTAATAACAAGGTGTTTTATATGAATAGAGGAGCACCAATTTTTACCAAGATGTGCTTTGCATTCGGGAGCGGGATACAATTTTGCACATTCTTAAGCGCATATTTCTTCGCTTTAGTTTTCTGTAACATTCTTTACCTCGCATGCTTCTCGTCATTGTCCCGCACATGCACATCTGAATCTTAGAGTAGTAGTTTCTGAGCAGTAAATAATGTTTGATACAAGGAGCATTGGTGGTACACTGTATTGCATACTCTAGTGGTCAGCATACGGTGGAGTTTGGTGTGTTGTGCATGAGTAAGGAGTTGAGTCAGAGCCTGGAGAATCTCGGTGGGGCACAGACCCTGCCGGGTCGCTTCTCCGTTCCGTCCATTTCCGGCATCTACACCAGGCATAAGCGGACCAGGTGAGCCTAATTAACCATTGCGAACGACCATGCTTCGAAGTCACCCGGGATTAAACGGTCGTTGGTAATTTGCACAATCTTTTTATAAGACTATTTTCTTTATTTGCAAGTCTTTTAGCTCTCTGATCAAACTGTTGTGGCTAACACGAATTTGTACATATATTTTTATTTATTGTCGCTGTCCAGCCTTACGACCGTTCCCGATCGCTTTAATCGGAAATTAAATTTATCAGTCGCGCACAATTTACATGTTTATATCAAATTAATTTTGGGAAAATTTAATATATGCAAAAATTGAATTTCCCATAGCTCATCGCCGGATAGTTTATCTGCTGAACGAGGTGATAACAAATCACCCGGTACAAATGCAAGTCCTGCGGCTCTGTATAAACTAACAGTACCTCTATTGAGATGCGAAGTAGTGGATGTTAGAGATGCTGCTGTGCAAGCAATTGGAAAAGTAAATGCTGATGCATTAAAGTAAGTAAATAGTCTTTTATTCATTGTGGAATACTTTTATTAATGATTATTATTCTTAGAGATTTAATGGAAGAATTAGTTCCTTATATTCGTGAGGCAGTTGATCGCAAACAAGAAAATATGAGACGTAGAAGGCGAAGAGATGCATTACGGTTGCAATTAGTGAGAGTATTGGAATTAATTGCTGAATATGGAACGTTTGGTATTTGGTTAGTAATCGATTCGCTTAACACAGTCCCTTATAATTATTTTATGCTTTTCATAAAATTTTGTATATTTTTATAGCCCTGCAGTATTAGACCGAGAAACGCAATCGCTTCATCCAACATTCGTCGAGTACATTGATGGTGCTCGTTTGTATCTAGAAAATGAAACTGATAAAGAAGCCCCTGCAGTTCGTGACATTAAACTGCATTTTTGTAATTTCATCAGAAAAATGATCAAGAGCTTTACTCGTAAGTTTTTTAGAAAATAAGAAATATTTATAGTAAACATTTTAAATCATTCATCTTTCGTATTTTAGTGGAGACATGTCATACATTATTAAAAAGAGACTTGAGACGAAACTTGTTTATGCTATTTGCTAGTTGGTCAGGCCCTTATGGACGACCGCTTGCAAGTACATCTTCACTTCATGAAGAAGAAAAATCTTGCACAGAATTACAGCTTTCAGCACTGCAAGCTATGAGCGGTCTATTGTGTTGCGGTCCTTGTTTCAATCCTCAGTCGCTTTCGGAAGAAGGTGCAATACTTTATCAGTGGTTAGATTTACTTCTAGCGAGCAAGGATGATAAAGTAAATTTCAAATTATTCTCGATTCACGTTTAATTTAATCGAGTTCTTTAAGAATCATCCAACGATTAAACATGTTCTATGTTTAAATTTTCAGATTTATGCTCTTGCTCGAGAAACGGTAGTTTTATTGTTAGAATGTAATCCTGATATTGGAACCCTTCTCGATTGGGTAGTCGACCGATGCTACACTGGTGCTCCACAAGTAGCTGATGGTTGCTTCCTTGCCTTAGCAACAATTTTTAGTGCAAGGTTAGTAATATATACTTGCGTATTCAAATATTTAAATACCTCAAATTACGAAAAGTTTATTTTTAAATATGATATCAAATTATAAGAGAGTACAAAAAGATTCGGTCATTCCTTTAGTACATAAATACGACGTAATCTATGTTTTATGTTTATAGAGAATATCCTTGTGATCATTACACAAGCATCATCAACGTTACCTTAATGAGTACGGGTTGTCCTCGTGCCCCTGTTCATGATGCAGCTCTGCAACTACTTCAATTATTGGATCAACGATTTTTCGGAAACGTGGGTCCTCTTCCAGCTACAGAACCAGAGACCAGTAAGTTTACAAGATTTACTCGTTCATTTCAGCCTTCGAATAACAAAGTAATATTACATTTATATATGAAATTTTTCTCAATAACATTTTTAAAAAAGCGGTTTCAACGATATTAACTGTGGTACATCTTAAATTATTGTAATATGGTTTACTCATCAACATTTAATTCATGAAATTCTCCCCACGGTTCTATCAGTATAATTGCATGCCAACATGTTGTTTCTGTAATGGACCATGTAAAGCTTGAGCCTGAGAATAAATACAATATTCATAAATAGATTGATACTATCTGTAAAGACAGTGACTATTAAAGACTTGTGGTTTTTTGCGTACCACTAGCTAAACGCTCATAAAACTGTAAAGGGTCGTTATATATATGAAAAATTGTCAGAAATCTTGTTGATTGAACAGGTCAATTCCCACTATGTTTAGTCAAACGACAAAAACGGATATCAAGAAGTTGGTATCGCTTATCGCCAATGCATCGAGGTAAATGCTCGAGGAGTATTGACATAGTTTCGTCCTGAAAAACACGATTACCGAAAGGCAATTTCTCAGTGAACCAAAGTAGAATAGGGGTGTAATATAATTGAACGCTAAGCAGTATGTTTTCTATTAAGTCTAACTGTACGAGGTCGCCTTGCGCCTGTACCATTTTCGCGTGATGCTCTGAGACAAGCGGAGTCATCGATTTTGATCGGCAACGCGGGATGCGTTTACGATGACGCGTGATGTTCGAAAATATTTTTCAGTTTTCGTTTTTCATCAACTATGAAATCCCACAGATGCAAATACATTTTCGGATGATTTATATGTTCCACGTGCAACATATTAGACTCATTACCTTTTTAATTGTTTTTTAAAACGATGTTTAAAATTTTAAATATCAAGAGGGTAACATGATAATGATTGCTTGGAAGTATCCTACGACCATGGAATTTCTTAATAGTGATCTTTTTATAAATAGTTATGTATATTAACATTATCGCAAAAGAGCGATCTTCTCAGTTGCTTCTTTGTTGCAACAAAATTTTTCTAGTGGATTCTTTTTATCGTCCAATTCGCGTGATTAAATCCCTGCTTTCTTAAATAACCCACAAAATTTCGTATTGCGAACAGAAGAGTATCAAGTTTGTTTAACGTTCTATGAAAAACTGTGCTGGGGTCCTGCCAAAGAAACGCATATTTTGTTACTGGTCTATGAAGCTTATAATCTTGTGCTGAAATTCGCTGCAGTTTGAAATTAGAAAATTCTATTAAACCTCAAATTGCCACTCGCTAATCAAATGCATCTATTACGTGTGTGCGTTTGTATGACGTGCGTCAGAAGACTTACATATTTTGAATTATTTTAGTTATACTGATTTGAGGAAGGTGTGTAATAATTCTGACGATTCTTGTTTTAGGTCAAGATGATCCCGTTGGCGGTTCATCGACTACAGCTACTTCTGCACCAGGACAACAAAGTAATCCTATCGGTGGGATATCCTCAAGTGGTACAATTAGGGGTGGCACCCTCGATGTGCTTCTATCAACCACATATTGTCGCAATCAAATGTATCTTTCTCGTCAACTCGCTCAACTCCATCCAGAACTAACAATGCCCATGTTCAGTGGTAAGTTCTTCTTTTACGATGAAGTAAACATTATCCGGATGTTCCTCCTATAAAACTCTAAATATTTATATAATGTTTCAGAAGAAAAATATTAATAACGAATACACAGTTTAAAAAATGTTCGATATTGTAATTATTAATTTATAAATACAATATTTACGAGTTTATCAATTTATATAGTTCAGTCAGTTATCAGATTATACATTCTTATGTTAATTGGGTGAGAAGAGAGGTATTTGATTAAATTGATATATGTGCTACTACACTATTTATTATATTCAATTGATCTTCATTCCATTTTGTAACGTACTTACCAAATAATATAATAAAATACTTGATGAGGTTGATAAAAAATAAAAATATATATATTATTAATTATATTACAAATTTGATGTATGGTATCTTTTTAACAAAATTCTTCAATGTGTGAGAAAATACAATAATTAATATTTAGAAAGATTTGATTGGAAAGGATGTATAGAATGAATAATCATCACAACTATAGATATGATGAAATTACCTGAATACCATACTACAAATTTATACTAAGATAGTCGATGTTTTATTATAGGAAGTATTCAACGAATGTATCAGATTAATGTCTATTTTAATTATATACTGTTCACAGAAATTACACACAGATTTCAAACAGCTAGAAGAGAAGTTCGACAATTATTACTTCAATATTTGTTACCCTGGTTGCACAATATGGAATTGGTGGACCCAAATGTTCCACCACCATCCAATCCCCTGAGTTATTATCAGGTAAAATTTATAAATCATTTATTAAATATAAAAGATAATAATCATATTCTTATTTGCCATTGAATTAAAGTTAATCAGATGTTTACATGTAAAAGTAACAATAACATGAACAATAACAGTAACAATATCATGTTGAATATTAGTTATTTAGATTCTTTGATTATACTGTTTAACAAGAATTTTCATATGTAATATCCATTGGGTAATTCTTTCATTTTTCTGAAAACGATTTTTTTTTTTTTTTTTTTTTAATTTAAAGTATACCACCAAAGTGAAGTACTAGAATCATAAATAATGGATATTACAGATTAGGGGAAAAAAAGTTAAATATTAGTTGGACAATGTTGGTAAAAGAAAACAAGAAAAAAATGTGGCTTCATTTTTCAATTGTTAAATAAAAAGTATTTTGGAGGCGCCGGGCATCGATCCCGGTACCTCTCGCATGCTAAGCGAGCGCTCTACCATCTGAGCTACGCCCCCTTCGATACAGTTTATTTCAAGTATCATTGTAGAGGAGAAATATGATCCAGTTTCAGTGAAAGTATCAAAAAAGGAAATTTTGGAGGCGCCGGGCATCGATCCCGGTACCTCTCGCATGCTAAGCGAGCGCTCTACCATCTGAGCTACGCCCCCTGTAATTACTTTGTTTCAATAAATCGTTTTTAAAGCGAAAATAAAGGATTCCTAGATTTAATCATAGTTCAGTAGTATAACGTAGCAAATATCAGACACTAGTTTTCCAGAAACGCGGCTGGCTGCCCCATAATACTCCTATACTACTTACATACCACTTTGATGATTTTAGTTCTGTTTAGCTTCTATATTTTATACATAATTCAGATGCAATTAATGGAGAATAGCAATAATTTATATGTATTTATACACAACTTTAATTCAATTTGTACATAGTTTATGTTACTGTATTTGGCATCAATACCTTTTATTAGATTTTTTTTTCTCCATAACCTTTTTCTCGTCTTTTAGAACAACAAAATTATATTCTTTCTTTTTTTAAGTTTATTTTATTTAAAAAATTTGAAGTAATTATAAAGATAACTATTATTACCCTTTAACAATAAGAATATACGATGATTCAGGATCTTACGTTTCTTGAAGAATATATTTTTTGTAGATATACAAGATTATAAATATTTTATAATAAAAAAAAAATTAACAATTTGGAGGCGCCGGGTATCGATCCCGGTACCTCTCGCATGCTAAGCGAGCGCTCTACCATCTGAGCTACGCCCCCTTTCGGTTTCAATAACTTTCTATGTCAGTTTGTAACATCAACATAATTTTCCTTAATAAAAGGGTAAAAAAAATACACGAGGAAACCCCCCAATTTGGAGGCACCGGGCATCGATCCCGGTAGTACCTCTCGCATGCTAAGCGAGCGCTCTATCATTTGAGCTACGCCCCCTTTGATTTAGGATACTTTCTGTATCACTCTGTAATATTGTGATCTACTTTTGATAAAAGGATCAAAAACGAACACCTGGAGGCGCCGGGCATCGATCCCGGTACCTCTCGCATGCTAAGCGAGCGCTCTACCATTTGAGCTACGCCCCCTTCGATTTAATTTACTTTCTGCTGGATTTTGTACTGGCAATATAATTTACTTTTGGTAAAAAGACAAAAAATGAAAACCACCCTTTGGAGGCGCCAGGCATCGATCCTGGTACCTCTCGCATGCTAAGCGAGCGCTCTACCGTTTGAGCTACGCCCCCTTCGATTTAGTATATTTTCTGCTGAATTTTGTACTTACAATGTGATTTACTTTTGGCAAAAAGACAAAAAATGAAAACCACCCTTTGGAGGCGCCAGGCATCGATCCTGGTACCCCTCTCGCATGCTAAGCGAGCGCTCTACCGTCTGAGCTACGCCCCCTTCGATTTAGTATACTTTCTGCTGAATTTTGTACTTACAATGTGATTTACTTTTGGTAAAAAGACAAAAAATGAAAACCACCCTTTGGAGGCGCCAGGCATCGATCCTGGTACCTCTCGCATGCTAAGCGAGCGCTCTACCATCTGAGCTACGCCCCCTTTTGATTCATTTTATTTTGTTTTACTTGAGAATACGCTTTCTATTTAAAAAAAGATCATAAAAATAATTTTACAATTAAATATATACAAAATTAGTTAATTAATAGAAATTTTATTATGAAAGGTATCGTTGAACTTATAATTTAAAATCATGTTTAACTAGTACTATGCAACTGATATGTCACGCGGCGGAGCACGGAGAGAGGGCTGGGGTAGTGCCGAAGCAACAGAAATGGTGTTGAACAATTTATTTTATATAACTGCCAAGGTATAGTAGAGAAAATAAAACATGATTATCAGATTATAACAGAAATTTTTTATAGTTTTCCGATGAGCATCCTAAAGAGACGGAAGAACTTTGGGCAACTTTGTGTAGCTGTTGGCCTAATAATTTAAAAGTAATCATTCGTTATCTAATTATTGTCTCAGGAATGGCTCCACAAGAACTCCTTCCATATGTACGTTATTGTTTGATTCAGAAAAATCATTACTGTTATCACAATAATTGAACCATTCATTTTGAATTGTAGGCAAAACGTGTTGTCTTGTATTTAGCCAGAGCCCGACCAGATCGTTTGGTAGACGAAATGATGACTGAATTACAAACTGTAGAGACATTAAATTGTTTAATTGAAAGAACTGAAACTCCACCTTTCTATAGATTAACTAGTATGAGAAAAGCTTCTTCTCATAGTGATGCACCAGTTGCTGATCCTGGGAATCCCCCACGCGACTTAGGGGTTGAAAAAGGTACTATTCATACCAAAAGGCACTCTGGCGAAGATCCAGTTAAAACCGGGTGAGATTTATACGAAATAATTTTGTATAATGTTTTTATCACTTTTTTAAGTGATTTAAATTTATTTATTTATTTAAATTCATGAATATTCTATAGTTCTAAATCTGATACCGCATTACGAGCACTCGCTGGATTTCAAACCCCAAGGACGGAAAAAACAAGGACTGCGAGCGGTCCGCCAGTTCTTCCGGACGATTTGTCCACTCCTACGACAGAAGCCGAGGTATACTAACTTTGTTATTGACTTTATATTATATTCTACTTCTGGGCTTTCTTTTCATCCATATTTCACGTCTAATTTCAGTTGACTACAGACGAATCTTGTTACGGCACACGGAACGGACCTGCAGGAGTAAATGGAAAAATTTCATGCGGTGGAGAAAAGTTCGATATTCCTCAGCCACATCCCTTACCGATGCCTGAATACGGTGGTTACTTTGCCCCTTTGACGGAGTATCTACCGGACAGTTCACAACCAATAAGTGGATTCCATAGGTGCGGAATGTTATTACGAATAGTATGTAGAGATAATTCAGAATATCTATGTATTAATTTATTTATAATTATAAATTTTAGATGTAATATTGCCGTGATGCTGCTTACTGACGTTGTCGTTGATGGCATACAATTAGACTGGGCTATTCATGTTCCTTTAATGTTACATATAGTTTTCCTTGGTTTGGATCATTCAAGACCTCTTGTAAGGGATCATTGTCGTTGTCTTTTGCTAAATCTGTTGGTCGTCCTCGGAGATCATCGAGATCATCTTGGCGTAGCCCGGGTACTATTAGCATCAAAAACTGAACAGTTGGGCTTAGGTCTCTCCACTCCAGCTTTGCCAGTACTCGAACACAACTTTACTGAGGTTGATCCAGAATTTGATAGCTATCTGTATGGTCCACCTACAGCACCACCACCTACTACACCTCCTCCATCATCTTCACCACCGCCGCCTTCTTCTTCTCCTCCTCCTCCACCGCCACCTCCTCCACCACCACCTCCACCACCACCGCCTCCAGAATCCTCAATGTGCAATTCAGCACCCCCGCCACCGCCCCCTCCACCTCCTCCACCACCATTTCCACCTTCTAATAATGGAACACCTATTCATTCACCTATTCCGAATTCTACATCTACTCCACCGCTGTCAATGAATCACGCGAATCAATCAGTCATGGACAACTGTAAAGATTATTCAAATTCTCATACATATGGTAAGGAATTAACACTTTTATAATTTTATATACTATTAATGACATTAAAAATGTAATAAAAAATATTAATGCTATAGAGTCATCAGTATGCAATAATTGGCCCCCAACATCAGGTTCAACGAACGCCGTACCACCTGTAATTGTTACACCCGAAGATGCAAATAATTGGGTTGGTCCACAGCCAGGTCCAAACATGCCTATCCAGGATGTAATCAAATCTTTGATCAATTTTCTGGCATCTAGGTATGTTTATATAAAAATATATTTGTATAAATATTTGTACAAAATTTACAACTATGTTCCTCTTTCTTCTACTTCTTTTTAATAGAATAAATCAACCTTTGTGGAACTATGAAGATATGACTGCCAAGGTATGGTGGGTCCGCAGTGCTGAACAATTAACAGTATTATTGCGACATGTATTACGAGTCTTTAGAGACTCCCTACCCCACGCACTGGTTAGTCAACGATGGGCGCAAACTGCGTTACAATTAGGCCTGTCCTGCTCATCTAGACACTATGCAGGAAGATCTCTTCAAGTATTCAGAGCATTACGAGTTCCTATTACATCTCGTATGTTATCTGATATTTTATCTAGATTAGTAGAAACGGTCGCCGAACAAGGAGAGGATATGCAGGTATACAATGTATTTTTTTAAATATTTATATATATTTTTACAATAGCCACAATTCTATTATTTTAATTCATTTATAGGGCTATGTGACAGAATTGTTACTAACACTTGAAGCAGCTGTTGACTCTCTAGAATCCGATTTTCGACCTTTAGATTTTATGAAAGAAATATTTAAATCTACTCCAAATCTGAATAACAAAGACCCAGCCTCAGGTGGCTTGATTGGTGGTAAACGAAGTCCAGGGGGAGGTAATGGATATCCAGCTGGTCCACACATATTCTCCCATTTAAATCAAGGTGGCCATACAAGAAGTACCAGTTACTCAGTCAGTTATTGTATGAAAAAGTCAAGTGGTGGTAATTCAGCAGCAAGTGAAATAAAAGGTTTGCAACATTTGTACACTCTAATAACTATATATAAATTGTAATATGTAATATACTGTTAACTTTTTTTATAGAATTAGATAACAGATGTAATAAGTATCCCAATTCTAATCTTTCACGATCGAGATCAGCCCAGTCTTTAAAGTTATTAGGTGATTCGGCAACGCAAGATGATAAAATGACTATATTGGCACAATTGTTTTGGTTATCGGTGTCTCTGCTCGAATCAGACTATGAACATGAATTTCTTTTGGCATTGCGATTGCTTAGTCGTGTACTTCATAGATTGCCATTAGATCGACCTGATGCTAGAGATAAAGTTGAAAAATTACAACAACAATTAAAATGGAACTCATTCCCTGGTGTACATGCACTACTACTGAAAGGATGTACTAGCCCAAATACATATGAACCTGTCGTAACATTACTATCGCAATTCACTCCATTACTGGATTTGCCAGTTGTTGATCCTACTCAAAGTTTGGCGTTTCCAATGAACGTCGTATCGTTACTCCCCTATATGCTTTTAAATTATGAAGACGCTAATGAATTGTGTATCAGAAGTGCAGAAAACATTGCACAAGTAACTATTATTATACCTAAAAATAATTTCACATGTTTTTTTATGAACAAGAAGGATGCAATTATTTCCATTTACAGGTCAGTGCCGAAAAAGGGAAGAAATTGGAAAATTTAGGTACTGTCATGACATTATATAGCCGACGTACTTTTAGTAAAGAAAGTTTCCAATGGACAAAATGCGTCGTCAAATACCTATATGACACATATGCTCATCTCAGTTTCAACATGCTTGCCTTTTTGGTAGAAGTTCTGGAAAAAGGTCCAGGAAGTGTCGCGTTGCCTGTGCTTAGTATTATACATTGCATGTTACATTATGTCGATCTAGCTTCGCAAGCTGCGCAACCAATCAACACTGAACTTCTCAGAGTGATTTCAAAATATGTTGAGGTATGATTTGTTTCAGACGGTAATAAAACAAGTTATAATACGTTTATATAGTTTTCTTGCAAGCACTTGATACGTAATAATGCAATGTTAGGGTCCTCATTGGAAAGAAGCACTTAAAATATTAAAACTGGTAGTCACAAGATCATCAACTTTAGTAGCACCACCTACGTCAGTTCACGGATCGAGTTGGGAATCCTCGATAGCATCTCCACATCCGAGCTTCACCGATACTGAGATATTTACCAAAAAGGAATTACCTGGTAAATTCCTATTCCTTAACATATATTTTGCATGGATACGAACGTGAAAAATGATTAAGTTTTGTTTTTCCTCTTACAATGCGGAACACGTTCATTGCATGGATTGCTTATCTGATGATACTCAGGTTGCGATAAAAATAATAACAATAAATTGTAAACTATTCACGAAATATAGTTATTATTTTTTTAAACAAAATTAAATTTTATATTTAGATTCTGATATGATTACATAGTTTACTTGAAACGAATCTCAATTTTTTGTAATATTTTTTTATTTTTATTATTTTAGAAAAGGTAAAAAGTACTTACTAAAGTGTACTATTTAGTAATTTATTAATTCTTTCTACTTTTTGTCTTAAATTCTGTACCATAAAATTTAGTTATTATGTTCTATTTATAAATAGGAAGGACAATGGATTTCACGTTCGATTTGTCTCAAACACCGGTAATTGGTAGACGATGGTTAATACGCCAGGGGGTTGAAGAAAAATCTCTGAGTTCTCCTCGGTGTTCATTATCTCTTTCTCCAGCTGACAGTAATGCAGTTTCCGGTTGGAAAAGACCATGGATGTCACAGGTTAGACAGAAAATATTAAATAACATAAAATATAGGAATATGATATTTAACAAAAGTTATATTTCAGGGTCGCGTTAGAGAATGCTTGGTAAATCTCCTAACAACTTGCGGCCAACGTGTTGGATTACCAAAGAGTCCATCTGTAAGTTTATATTTGAAATGATAATCTTTTTGTTTAAACTTGAGTGTGTTATACGTTTCATTCCAAATTGCTTTCTAACAAAAGCCATATCTTTTAACTGACTCTGGTTGTGTACCCCTTTTTAGGATGAACACATTAGTTCAATGACATTATATAGCAAGGTAACAGGTTTTTTTTTAAATGCAGTCTGCACTCATTATCACGAGAGTAAAAAACATCTGTTTATACTCATATGTGATGTCCTATCAATACAACTATAATCACGCTTCCATATGCTTCGTGCAAAATGACCTAACTTGCACAAAATTTTGAAAACGGAAGAAAGTTATTCTAATTTTTGTACGATTATTAATGTACAGTAGATTTTTGTGTAGCATGTTAATTGTATGAAAAGTGGCGTATCAGAATACAATGTACGCGTGCATCAGTGCAATCTTTATATTGTTGCTATATCAGTTGATAAGAAACATATATATAAAAGAGTTTGGTACTGAACACGTAAATGCACAATAATCGCT
This sequence comes from Eufriesea mexicana, assembly GCF_001483705.2. Lineage (NCBI taxonomy): Eukaryota > Metazoa > Arthropoda > Insecta > Hymenoptera > Apidae > Eufriesea > Eufriesea mexicana. The sequence goes on from NW_016910880.1 coordinate 490,249, forward strand.
AAAGTTCACAGCATTATCACATAGTAAAGACAAAAATTAAGATGTGTCATATAAAGATCCTGTTTCTATTTTTCTATGTGTCTCTTCATTAACTAAAGATAAATATCTGTAATACAGGTGATATTCAGTCAAAGTTCAGATTTAATGGAAAGGCAATCGTCCATGGCTTCCTCGACGGAAGAAGTTTCTGGAGCAAATAACGATTTAAGTGGAGGTTCTAGAAGAGATGATGAACAATTTGGTGTATTTAAAGACTTTGATTTCCTTGAATATGAAAGTGAAAGCGTGGAGGTATGTATTTCAATTGAATATGTTTATTTACAGTTTATATAATTCAATATATTTCTAGAAATACAGAAATTTCATTTATATTTTACAGGGTGAAAGTACCGATAATTTCAATTGGGGAGTAAGACGCCGTCCTCTCAGTGAAGGAGAGGAAAGAGAACCAAGTTTAAGACAATTTGAAGAAAGTTTAAGTGAAAAGACCCAATCATCTAGTAAACATACTAGCCGGGTAAATAAATGCTGATTTATTTTCAATAACTAAAATAAAATTAATTAAGAATAAAATTAGCTAAGAAAAAGATAGGAAGAATTGAATGTATAATTTTTAAATTATAGCGCGGTGTTGCCGAGGAGTCATCAGATGATGAAGCTGGCTCAGAATCACCCCTAGATGAAGTACCTGGAGGATCTGGAACAGGACAGGAAGCAAATAATATTCCTGGAATGTTTCCACCATCCTCCCTGTCTTTAATACCTAGTCGCACACGTCACGATTCTTCGACAAGGTCTGACACATCGTAAGTTTCTTATTAAAACAAACAAAAGTTCTATCTTATTGATTTCTCTTCGTTACTTGTGTGCAGTGGATCTAGTGCAGGAGATTTAGGAGATGTAACACCTTGTAATGCATCGCCAAATCTATCAGCGTTAATGCCATTTAGACAAGTCGTAAGAGATGATGCGGAAGAAATTTGGCGACAACAAATACAAAATCTTATCACACAATCTCTGTATAATACCTTAGACTTTTTCCAATTATTAAGCAGGATTCTAAGGGTAACTATATTATTTATTTAATTTATGATTTGTATCAATTATAATCTATTATATTATTATTACAAGGACGTAAGCAGTAAATCAGTTACTCTTACACGAGAAGCTAGTGCCTTATTGTGTAATGGCAGTCCTGCCTCCACTCAATTAGGCTATCATTTATCTAGTCACGCGGAACTACTTAGTTCAAAAGCTGAACCACCTTTAATTTGGTTCTCGATTGCTACTTTTGCAAATCAAAGATTAAACGAATCTTTGCGATTTGGAATGTTAGAAATTCAAGAACATCTTGAAACATTTCTCGATAAGAAAGATCATGCTACAGAAGTAAGTAAATATTTATTAACTATGTGTACAGAAGTATTACTAATATATAAACTTTTATAGTGTTTGGAAGCAGTCAAAGCAGCGACAAAACTCCAAGTATTAGGTGGTGGTCACACAACAGAAGCAGGTCTTGAAGAGATACTCTTAGATTTAGGAAGAGCACTCTATAAACTTCATCTCCAATTGTTATTATTGATCGAAGCATCAAACAAAATGCTAGGTACTCTCATGAATGCTGCACGAAACGTACAAATTCCGCTTCAAGATTTATCTGTAGAAATTGCGAATTTGAAAATTGCGCTAAGTAGGGCACTCGAAGAGAGTACAGAGAGTGAAAGGGGAACTCCAACCCCAACACCTAGTCCTAGTCCTTTACCCGGCACTGGTGCCGTGGAAGAAGTTATCATAGAACTACTTACAAATGCACGTTGGTGTCCTGCTCTTGAAGCTGTAAGACTCCATAGAGCTCAATGGCCAGGAGATCCTTTTCATGATGATGATGACGTAACAACTGCTGTTAATATGTATTGCAAATACTTAGGAAAAGATAATGGTAATATATTGAATCATCATAAGATAGATAAGTTATTTACAAATAAATTATTGAATTGCTTTTAGATATTTTTGTGATTACACGAAAGGACGATGAAATGTCAGAAATATTTAGTAGACTGATGGAAAGCTTATTTCAAGTTTTAGCAGCTGTTACAGGCTTAGAAGCATCAACAAAGGCAGCGCGGTCTCAACATGATCATCCTAATAACGCAAAAAATGACTGTTAACTTAATATAAATTTTAATGTAATATCGTATTATAGATAAATATTTGTCTAAATTCAAGTCTTCGTATAATTTAATTGTACCGTGCGTTTTATTCGTATACAATCATAGACGTATATACATACATATGTATATATGTATGTATGTATATCGCGAAGTAATCGTTATAGAAATTAGAAAAATGTGCACGAGCGAAGCATGAAATCGTCGATTTTGTCGTTTCTTTTTTTAACACGGACGTAATGACGTATGTAAGTTCGGTGAAATAAATTTTTGAAAACTCAAAAAATATATTTCTATCTACGATTTTCATACCCTGTAAATATGCTTTTACATAAACGTTCAATGTATAATATTCGACCTGAACCCAGTGATCATATGTATAAATATTATCGTACTACAACAGATTTTATTAAAAGATTCGTTAATCAGGCAATTTCGAATACACTCAAAATAATTGATAACTTGGTTTGCAAAATAATTCTTTCATTTAATTCTCTATTATTGAAATTTACAAGTACAAAAATTAACAGGGTGAGCTTACTTTTGATGTTGGATCTGGAATGGCTACACGAAAATTAGGCTACTTCGGTAATGAATGGCCTACATGTGGCAGTTTTAATTCACAAAATGGATTAGAAATTGTGACGAATGAAATGGAATCATGGAACGCATTATCAGTAAAAGTTTTACAGAAATTTATCATGATCAATTTTTAGACGAATATTTTTATAGAGTATTCCTGTAGGCTCTGAAGGACTGGATGTTCCATGTAAATTTCCTTGGCCTCCAGTTTAAAAATACTATTGAAATTTATACATATCAAATTCTTTGGAGTGTACCCACTCCAGTATATCCTGAACCTCAAGTCACAGTTAGTGTATATTTCTACATTGGAACAAGTCACATCTACCCGCCTCACTATCCCGTCGATGTGAGTTATTTTTCAGGCAAATAGTAATGAAATAAATTTAATATTATATATTTATTTTTTCCTAGGTAACATATGTTTTTGAAGGACATCAATTTACACATTCCTTGAATATGATTTTCAGAGCTAAATGGCTTTATGATATTTTAGACATGAAAACAATGATGTTCCAGACATTTGATTTTTAATATTTTTTTATACGATATTTAATGTTATTATTAAATTTTAATTGATTTCAGTTAAGCTCTACAGTTCTAATTGAGTTTACATTTAAATACGCAAAGCGTTTAGCACGAGTAAACAACAACGAGCTTAAGAGGCATATGCAAAGTGTCGTAAAAGTAAGGGTGTCATATTCGTCCAAAACGAGCACATGCCTGGTGCACTCTGGTCGAGTACCAGACGCAAGTTTACTTCAATTGGTTAAGCAGTAAGAGCAGGTGACAACCACAAAGGAAAATACAACTATGGGCGTTATTGTTTTCAGTATGACTTACGCCGCTTGCAACTTTTGACTGTCATTAGTCTGATTAAAATAAAACCTTTTTTAAACCCCAACTTTAAACCATTCCTTATCAGTTCTCAATCGGTTGTTTCCCACTTTTTCTGATATGATTTATTTTGTAAAAAAATAGTGATTTCAAACGGACTCTCCCACGGAGTATATGTCGAGCATTTGTCGCTTTAAAAGAATCTATTTAAATTTCCATCGAGCACACCGAGGAGGTGTAAACCGTGCGTTGGTCTTTCGGACGGTTTGTCTCTGTTTTTTTACACGCCATTCGGTTTCGGTGATACCACGACAAATAAAAGACAATTTCAAAACCTGAGAGGGATTTCACCGAGCTCTCGTGCACATGGTGGTCGGATGACACTGGGAGGTCTGTGTTTCTCGGCAGGAGCCTGGATATCGACAACCACGTGTCGAGCATATCTGACTCGATTCACGCGTCGCGCACCCCTTCGCTTTTACTAAATTGAATAGTAATGTTTATCAATGTATACATTATAATATTTATACTACATATCGCACTTACATTACGTTTGATTAACGCCTAATAATAATCTTTAGGTAGTACTATAATAATATACGATTAATGAAAAGGGTAAAGATATGAAGAGTTGTACCATTGTTTTCTGCTCTTACTGAAACATGAATCGTCCTAAGAGTGATGAGGATTCCGTTCTATAGTTTCTCTTGACCCAGCAGGTTGCAGGTCAAAAAAGATTTGGCATCCGAAACCCAAGTGGAAACAGGCCAACAAGTGCAGTTCTTTACAGCGATCATGTTACCAACGCATTTACAGCTTCATTAGGACCATTATACCGTTGTCAGCCATAACCCAAAGAACAACAAATAATTTAGCATAAGTACAAATGGTACTATTAACGAAACATTAATTTTTATCTAGTACACGTAATTTCATTTACCATGTGAATATGCAAAGTCGCTAGAAAAAGGATGGAATCAGGAAGAGAAAAAGAGATGAAAGAGTAAAGGAAGTACACGCTTTCGTAAACAATCAATGAAAATATGTGGGTCAAAAGTTAAACGGCAATACCCGGACCAATCACTGTTGCCTATTTATACGGAAAGAGTTTTTTGTCCGCACCATGTCCTAAACATCACATCCGCCGAGGTGCTTCCTCCGCGGACCGTGTTTTACCGCGATCGTGGCTAACTGATGAAGGAAACGCAGCAGGAAAGACGGAGAAAGAACGCGAAAGGAACCACCGCCTCACTTTCAGCAGCTTCAAACATCCGCTGCACCAGCCGCCGCCAGATCTCGTTTACCTCTCCTCCGTTTCCCCTTTACCTTCTTCTCAAAGAGACACACGCGTTCCTTCCTCTTCCTTCTCCATTCCTCTTTCCTCCCTGCCTTTTGATTTCAGGGGTTGAAGAGATCAGATAGTAACTTCCAGCAAAATCGGAGAATACCTTGGGGAAAATGAACGTGATGAAAAACATACATAATCTGTCGCCCATCCTTCTATGAACAAAACTGAAAGGTTTACCTCAAAAGATTCGTCTTGACGGCACTTTAAAGAATTTGTTTTGTTTCAGTCCAGTTTTAAGTCCAACAACCATGATGACCTCGAAGTCATTTGTCTCAGTATCCAGTAACGGATCTAATATATCGAATGACTTCTGGCGTGGCACACATCTGGAGCGAACCGAGTGGACACATCGACCTCCTTCGAAGAGAGGAGAAACAAGAAGGGGGATGTCCGTCGCGCGTGAACGGTGAGACACGTACCCACGTGCAAGGCTACGTCTTGAATCACCAGCTGCCGATTCGCCGACGACTCCAGGAACCCTGGAGACGTACTAAAATTAGCGACCAGCACCCCCGCCTAGCCCTTACATGGCCACGTCACGGGCACACGCGCGGCTACTTTCAGAGGATGAAAAAAAGGTGGAAGAAACAATAATAACCCCGGTCCAAGCGGTACGAGTCGATCATGCGCGAAATGTCACAGCTGGTGCAGTCGGGTGACCAATCATTTGCAGGAGTAAGATTGACGATAAACATGTCACCCGTAAGGACTAGTTAACATGCATAAAGTTATGATATAAATAGTTTAGATTTTCGTTCGATTACGTATATAATGACAGATACATTACTTCCTGTTATTAGAGTCTGTTTTTATTGGATCCAAACCAATAAGCTCGTTACATGTTATTACTGGTTATTCATAAGAGAGGGAGTAAACTGGAAGTCTTAGATGGTATATTGGCGAACAGCTTTGTTGCTTCGTAAGATTTTACTTGTTACGAATGTTCGATTCCTCTTTATCATAGAGACAGGAAGTAATGCAGGTTGAATTGATACACCATATGGCTCTTACACGAATGAGTAGTATAATAAATTCTACTAGTTGTGATAAGACAACCAAGTTAATATTTTCGTTGAAACTATTACAAGTATATAAGGATAGTTGGGTCTACTGGTCTCCAGTTCCACTAGTGTTTGTAGCTTTTGATTCCAAATATTCAACAATAAGGAAGCTACGAACATTCCAACATTATTAGAGGGTTGGAAGAGAGAAAACGTTTCCAGATGTCTGGCAATGGTCAAATGGATTTCAGGTTGGGGTAATGAACTATCTCGCATTCCTTTCGCAATCAATCTTCCGTCAAACAAGAATCCATGGAATCTATCGCTTCAAGTTCATTGTCCTCGATATCTGGTAGGGCATAGAACCTCGAAACGAGAGATCCTTTTGGTTTCGTCGTGGTACTGGTGCTCCATTCCAAGTACATCTGCGCCGAGCGGATGCAGCCTGCATTTTATGGCCGCCCAATGCAACCGATTCTCATTCGTGCACCCGTACTCACACCCTCTACCACTTTCAGCACGCTGTACAACGACTTCTATAATTAGATTTTCTTCCCTTTAGCTTAGACACCTTCGAACATGATCTCCATTTGCCCCGCGAATCGCAGAAGTCCACCACCTGGATGCAAACATTGTCGGTGGTCAATTTCTTCATGGCAAGGCTGAACTTCATTTTGCACCTTTAATTGAAGTAGAACATCTTATTGTTCAAAAATTGATCAACCTATTGGTGAAAGCTGTGCAAAATAGTCACCCTATCTGCTACCAAAGCGATCATTTGATCATTTGACTTGTGTCGTCTTTTATGTTTGGATGCCGACCACAATGTTGGTATTCCATTACCGATCTACACATTCAATGTGCTGACATTAACGAACCACACGCAGCTACGTTACAGGTTTCACATCAGCTATTTCGAACAGGTTGCGCTGAGATCTATTTTTCGATCATTGGCATCAACTGAATCCACGGATCCACGCTTCTGATGACAGGTAGCCAGAAAAATAATTGAAACGATGACTATTAAATCGAGGCGCGATCTATAAATGCTGTATCACGTGCCAAGATGTGGTATCCTCGTAATTATAAATGGTTAATCGTTGGTGATTGGCCAGAAGTTTGCAAAATGGTCAAAGTTTCAATTTCGCGAATTTAAATTAATTCAAAGTATCGTTAAGTGGATCTGATTTATCTCCTTGCACTATTTAACATCCTTCACATGCGTTTTTCCACTATTCTTTGTATATAATAAAGTAACAAATTATTTATAATTTTCACGATAAATGCTTCCACATTATCAATATCTTCTCTTTGTATTGCACATTGTTGCATGTTTACAAACAAGACAAAAGACATCTCTTTTACTAATATCGTATAGTGTCTTATATAAAGGTGTCATTAAACGCTCTTGGCACGGATTTTTCGATTTCCTCGTTGGCAAGTCCTACTTGGTCCTTTGATATCATAGAACAATGAAGCTAACCGATCCTAGAAATCATTTTCATATGAGAAATTGTAAACTCGTGCAACATAGTTTTTCATAACAAGAAAGGGACTTTTTAGTGAGACATTTTGGAATATCTGTTTACCTTTCTTTACCTAATTTCTGTATATCTACGTCGAAACAAGGAATTCGGTTGCGTAACAATGGCGCTTCTTTCCAAGCATTGCCAAGTTCATAAACGTCACTGAAGCACTAGGTACAAGTGATTGCTGAAACCTCATGAATGAAAATTTTCTATACCGATAGGACAGTAAAAAATGATAATATTCTAAAAATAACAATTATAGATATATTCCAAGGTCGAATAACAGTATTAAAACATAACGATGGCATGTTATACTTGTTTATAAAGGCGTTTACAAGACGAAAAAATAGACTAAAAATTTTGTACTACAAACCTTGTGGACTTTGCACGTTGTAGCAGCTTGGCAACCCAATACGATCCGTCCCTGATCTGCATGCAAATACGAGCTATACTTAGAGATGTCCGATTTCCCTCGTTACGACAACAGATCGCATTTTCGTCTTCACCGACCTTAATCATTCTTCGTAGAATTGCATACAATAATGTTTTCAAACAACGTCAATGTGTCACGATGAAATTTTTTGGATCCTTCATGCTTCGTTGCTGGACGAAAATTTTCCAAGAAAATTGCAAATTATTTCCTTTTCCCCTGACTCATGTGTAGTAAAACAGTTTCTGATACTTCCCACGATATACGTTCGACGCTACGGAAACTCTTTAAAAAACCGAGATAAAGTAGTTGCACGAGCATCTTCTTGCGCCTGGATTCTTCAATGGGCCACTAGAAAGAGGAAATCTGAATGAGCATCTATACGTATACGTGCACCGTGCAGACACGGAAGGTCACTTGAAACATTTTTTATGGTACCAGAAACAACCTGGCGTATGAATTGCCCTTTAAGACTATACTTATTTTACATAAATACATATTATATGCATTATATACATTTTAATGCAGCAATCTTCTCATAAATTATAAAATTTACTTAACGAATACGATTGAATAGATTTACAAAGCAGCGAGTATTTATTTACACGTTAAAAGATAGTCGAATAGTTACCATTAGTGTCAGTATCAATCACACCATAATATCCGTAATTATCTCAAACGGTAATAGTAATAAACATTTCTCGACTAATTTCCAAATTACGCTATCTTAAATCATGTGGCAGAACACCAGCCTTTCATCCCATACGCGCGCGTAAACTCAAGATGATCACGTGTAAGAGATGAATGCATGTGCGTGCAGAGGGAAGCTGCGGTGGAAAAAGAAGCGTAGAAAAGGGGGAAGATAGGAAGGAAAGAGACGGAAGAAGGGCGCGTGTCGGTCGCGTGCCCGTTGCCGCTGGTGACTCGGTGTCTGCGACCCTCCTGCCCTTTAACCCCTCCTACAGCTTTTCCATGAACAAATATCAGAGCGTGAGTAACGTAATCACTAGACCTTTAAAGATACCAACATTTCGATAATCTTGGTATAATATAAACCATTAATATCGATAGCAATTGTGTTCTACTCTTCTTAATTTCCTCTCTCTGCAGCGCATGCTTGCTTCTCTGAATTTTCTCTGCAATAAACATAGATATTAATATGCGTATATCAGATGCAATATGTCGCTTTATTAATCTATTAAGTAACTCTTTCTTTGCTATACCGATTGGAAGCACGTAAGGGGATGAATTCCATGAACCCGTCAGCGAACTGTTCAGGACTACGACCTCAGCCCCCTCATCGTCTAGTCCACTTCCTCTTCTTCCGTCCCCTTCATTTTTTCTTCTGCTTCTTAAAACCGTCTGGACGATGGCAATGGAAGAAAGAGAATCAACCAGGGAGGATCAGTGTGGCACGTGGTCCGTACGCGAGGCAATAGAAGAACCACCTACTGCAACAGGAGATGTATCCATCAGAAAACAGACACTCGGTCAAACAATCATCGAACGGTATACCCATGCCACGTTAACGGTTCATCCTTCTGCATCCTGGCGCTTCCGATGCTTCATGTGGGAGACAGACGTCATCAACATTCTCCAGATTTCAAACGGGCAATAATCTTCATGGTCATTAAGCATATTTCTGTCACACACACGTCAATGCACAGGATCTTCTACGGACATCATTTTGTACTAACGTCCATGCATTTGTTAGCGTCAATTAAGGATTATCAATGAAGAATATCGTCCGTATTCGTTTAAATCGTACCTTGATTACTTCCTTTATTAGAACTTCGAAGACCCTTATCTTTATGGCCGTTTAAGGATCTCATATACGTAAAATCAGCTGACTGCTCGATAAATTCCTGCTCATGTACCGGTTACGACGAATTCAAATACAGCGTGTACGTCATTATGAACCGTCATTGATTTTTGCTGCAAAAAATAAATCACGTGAATGTAAATCCAGCAACAAGAGGTTTCAAGAAAAAGGATATCCCGGTCGCTCTTACTCTTACGCAATTCGTCTCTCTTGTCTCGATCAAGATCGCAGACGGTCCGGCCGAGTGTAGAATTTCGTCGTGAAATTTGTGAATGAGCCCTCGTGACTCGCGCATTTTGAATGGAAACCGACGGGCTGGTTTTTACGAAAGCAGCACTGTACTGGCACAGGATGCGGGTGCGGACGAAGGGGGTGTATGCTCATTTTTATCCTTTTTAATTCTTTTTTCACGTTGCTGGAGGAGATAAGAGGGGAAAAGGAAGAGGGAATATAGCCAGCTGATCGCCTCCGCCTTTGAAAAGATTTTTGCAAAATGAGAGCACGTGCTCGTGTGCGTGACCCTTTTTAGATTTGCATGCCTGCTTGCCACCTGCGAAGCCAGTAGTACTACAATCTGATCGACATGCAATTAATATCCGAATTACTACACTTCCGTCCTCTTTCTATGTTATATTATCCCGTGCTTTCTTGTGAAATTAAATTATTAGAATTCTATATAATTTCCGGTATAGAATAAGAATAAAGTTATGTACATGATAAAAATATGCACTGTTTTGTACATACATAGTGCATTTTTATAATATTTGCAACATGACTTTAAAAAAGAAATTTTCAAAGAAATATATCTCCTCGTTGAGCTTAATAGAAAGCAAGTGGCAAGGAATGTGACGATGAATCGCAAGAAAAACGATGTAAAGAAAGGAAACAAATCGGAGGGGCCAGAGGGGTGAAACAGGCGGCTGTTCGCTGTCTCCGGAAGGAACTGTCTCCCTTTATATCCAAAGACATTCCTCCAAACATGAACCAACGTGCTTCGTACGACGGTGTTCTCCCCTCGTAGAAGCACTTCCACGGACATCCCCACCCTGTGTTAACCTCTTGCACCCGAAACTAAATTAAGGGTCGTTCCGGTCGACATTTTTTTACCTTCTAATACTCTTTCGTTCTCCTTCCTTGTCTATGTTTTACTATATTATAATGAATCGCGGATTTACATTCCATTAAAGAGTTTAACGCAAATATAATGAATTAATAATATAGACCCTTCGTTATATTATAGACCTGGAATCTTAAGGAATAATATAAAAGCAATTAGCAATAATTTGTATAGACATTTGTATACAGTGACTCATGCACTGTAAATAGAAAATTGTCATCTAAAACCCGGTGTCATTGCACCCTAGGTCCTAGAGGACGTATACAGTAACTAGAAGAGGAGACAGATGAAAGTTGGAAGTACACGTAGACGGCTGAAAATCTCGTCTGGCTCATTGCCAAGATCTTCGAATCTTGTCATCTTCTTCATTCGCGTCTTCCATTCTCCAGCACGCACTTCTCTCTGTGCCTTTGCTGGAGGCAATCAATTAAATGGTCCTCATTTCTACCTTTCTACTTCCCATCATCTTTCACTGTTTCGTGCAAAAATATGCTTCTAACAGGAGCTTCCGTGTCGGTGAATAAAGAATCTTTCCTGTTGATGTATTTAATCTTCATTTTGTTCACTCGTTATTTTAATTGCTGAAAAAACGAAATAAAATAAAATTAGTAAAAACGTAAAGGCTAGGTAGAGAAAATTCGATCGCAAAGAATAAAAAATTTCGGAAAAATCGAAGAAAGGAATTAGCTGGGGAAAATAGTTGGACGAAAGAAGAGTAGGTAAAAAGGGAATGATTTAGAAAAAAAAAGGATAAAACTGAAAACTTCCGATAGTCCTACGTTTCTTTTATCGCGATCGTCTAATTCCGGTCAGAGTTAGTGAAGATGCGTCATCCTTCACGAATTCACGAATCGTGAATTTAGAATTCCAATCTGTATGTTCTACCTTGTCCCGCGAGTGACCGTGGAATAGAAGAGAGGTGGTTTACCCGAAGAACACGACAGCTGCATCGAGCCACCGGCCTGAAAATAGCACGGCAACCCCATACCGAGGCCGAAGAGCGAAGTCGAAGCCCTCTCCCTACGTCGGTATATACCTCGGCTAAAAAGCCACCCACCTACGAGTCTTTTAAATAGCGATCGCGTGCTTTTCCCTGTTTTCCCAGCAGAAAACTTCTCGCTAAATGACATGGTCGTGGAAAGAGGGAGTGTACCGACGCTGATTTATAAGAAGAACCAGGCGTTTCCGGATACTTTTCGAGATGATACCCGACACACCCGCTGAAGCATTTATTTTTTCTTGAACGATCGCACGAAGTGGGATTGCACTTAATGACCCTGTTTTCCTTATCGAGCAAAAAACGTCCCCTTCCTCGATTTCCAAGGAACTTTTTTCCTCCCGTTGGCACGAGTCTAGATAACCATTACGGATACTGTTCATTCGTATCTCCTAGAAAACAAATATTTTTTCAATTTCAGTTCCTTACTAATAGTTGTTTAAATCGAGAAAACCGTAAAAGCATTACATTTATTACGATGTTATATGATACACGATACGTTCGTGTATAGTATACAGTTTAGACAAATTTAAATGTGTAGTTGAAATTTCCATCTGTTTTCTATGAAAAATGGCAACACACGTGGTTTTACTGCCACATTTACCCAGCTTCTCTCTTTTCCTCATCACGGTTTACACGTACTTCCTCCTCCGCACCTGGAGCTTCTCCAAGTGCGCCGAAAATACGCGTTTTACGCGACACGTTCCATCGGAAACGCGTTCAGGCACCTGTAGGATGCGCCCCGTCCACTGGTTTATTAACGTAGAAACCACGAGGTAAGTTACACCTTACGCGTATCTGATGACACGTAGAAGCTCACATACTGACAATCCATCGCCGAGAAAAGCTTGGCGAGTTTCGTAGTTGCGTCAGTTGAGATGCTCGACACTCGTGACTTTATTTTTAGGTCCGACGTCGATAGTACCACGATTGCAATAGGGTTCCCAAGACACCTGTTCTTCGAATCGTTCAGAAAACAATCAATACATCAGTCGATTTTAAGATTTATTTGAGCGGGAAAAATCAACACGGACTACGCAAATTAGAAGCTATAGCAAGAGTATGAGAACATTATTAAATATACGGTTATTGAATGTACCTTGTTTCTTAATGTCTATTAATCTTTCCCCGAATAAGACATTAACCTATAATACTTAAATGTAAACCATTATCCTGTTGCCTGTAGATTTACGAGCGTCGATAAACGCAGCTTACGCTCAGCATCGTATTTTCGCGACGAACAGAAGAGAAGCATCATGAAACATCGACGCGGGACGAAAGAAGGTGGCAAGCAAATAAGAAAACGGCGTCGGCTCTCGCAGTTTCATTGGTGGCTACAGGATAGAAGCAGGTTGGTGCGCTGGGTGGTTCTTCTGGAGCGACGCCAGGCGTCCGCCGAATTTAGCACCGCGACGCTGACTAACTCGCGTGGCATTCATTCAATCGCCGACCAAAAAGCCCGTTGCTTGCATAGTCTCTCCCTGCATAGTCTCTGTTTGCACCAACGACGCGTTCACGCTGCACTTGCCCAGAAATCCTCACTTTTGATTTACCTTTCCTTTTTAGCGCCTCAGATGTTACATTAAAAATCTAACAATCCTTTGTCATGGTTCATTGTTCGATACGATATCGATTACGTCGATAAAAGACGAGGTAATTAATAAAGCTTCTCTCAGAAAAATCTTTGTCTGTGATATTATTAAACGATCGTAGAGAATACATAATCGATAAGCTGTGATTAAAATAAACGTGTCATATTATTAATAACGACTTGATATTAATAAAATATTACAAAGGGCAATAAATATATGATACTCGCCTTCCATGGAAACATGACGTTTATTTTTAAAAAATTCCACGGTATACGTGTAGAAATATTCATGTAAGAGAAATTTACGAATTGCAGCCATGTTTTTTTTGTCATTTGGGGGCAAAGTTTATGTTATTTATAATACTGTTTCTGTAGTTTCCATCGATATGCTTTTTAAAATATTTCTTTCATCGAATTCAAGGAAATTTCACTCGTCTCGAGTAAGCAAAAAGATTGTGTCTCGATGAATCGTGTCTGCCATCTTTGCGCTTTTTCTGTTTCTCCTTCATGACAGTCAAAAGATGCCGCATACTAAATGACACGTTTCTTTCCCTTCTCTTTCTTCCTTTCTCGGTTCAGTGGCAGTTAATGAACATCGGACGCGTGCCATGGATCCCACAAAAGCTGTCTACCAACGGTGGCTTCTCACAAAAATAGAATGCTTATCCATTCATTTGCCAACTAGTAAATATCGTTTTAATAATCGACTTTCTTTCACTCGTTTCCTTCGTCTTCGCTATTTCAATTGACTAAGGATCTTCAAACCTGTATCACAATTTGCCATTTTCTTTGACGATTTGAGAATGACTTAAGAAAATTTATAAGTAAAACTAGCGATGTTAATTGAAATTCGATTTAAATCTTTTTCACGATGACCCCTTTTAGCGTATAGGTTCATATCGAATAAAATGCATTCTAGATGTTCTGATACACTTCATATGTTTACACCTGTTCGTATCCATCCAGAAGCTGTTTCATAACTCATCAAGTTCCTTAACGTAGGATAAGTGCATCAATATAAACGTGTTCCCTCGATTCTTACTGGTTCATCAATATTACATTAGAACAGAGTGTTCAATGACCGCACCAGAATTACAGGTCGTACCGACATTTCCTACAGATAAACGTATACGTAGACCTCCAGCCTACCTTCCTCCACGTGTTTCGACCCACGTCAAAAAAAAAAAAAAAATAAATCTTTGTTACTTTTCTTACAAACACGCAACAATTCGGTTGAAAGGGGCACGAAGTAATCCTCCAGTTCGAAAGCACCAAACGTGTCCTATACCCTGGAATCCATTTAAAAAATTAATAATCACAGCTAATCGAAAGCTTTAATTACCTATTAAATTTTCTAATGAATTTTCAGAAAATAGCACATAAAATGACATTATCCTTCTCTGACTAGCCATAAAAATGAACATAAATCGAAGTAACCAAACCCCGACTATGATAGTGAATTACATAAGTCAAACGTTTCGCTAAGGTAACAGCGTTGAAGCTGCTCAATAGATCCAACAAGCTCTAAAGGAAACAAAAAAATCCGAGGCGAGGATTACTCAAACGAGTACTCTTAACGTAAATAAAACAAAAATGGGAAACAATGGCCATGAATCGTCATTAATTTCCAAGTAACAAACTTTTATATTCGATCCCTTGCAATGGGTGTGTGTACTCGCGCACGAGCATGCACAACATTACCCCCGACCACGCTCGAATCGAAAAAGCGACACGGATGTGCATACGGTGGTCGCACACTTCGCCACCACTCAAACAGAAGCAGCGGTCGACACACGAGCCAGTCGGACACCCTTCTGAGCGCGTGCAACGCGGTGCGCAGCAGCTGAAGAAGAAGAAGAAGACGATGACGAAGAGACGGTGGAGGGTAAGGGAGGCTGCGCTGCTATATGTAGCCCCGAATCTTAGCCGGAGCAACTATTACGCCCGAAATCCTCGAGGCGGACGCACCCCTGTGTTTAGCAACAGGTACCAGGGTACGCGAGAGACCTTTTAAATCCGCGGGACACCGTCTTAGTCGGGGGTTCGACGTTCGTTCGCGACATTCTTCAATTTCAAAGTAACCTTCAAGTGTTCGTGTGTGACAGTGAAGTTAGATCAGACAGATCTAAGGTATGGTTTCTGTGATTCTAAGAGGCGAATAGAGAGAAGACGACGAATACGATAAGGAAGAAAATGCCGAGAGCATTTCTGATCACTCACCGACGATATAACGGAGTCGAGGAGGAGTTCGATGGATCCGGAAGAGGTACGTTCTCTTTCGTAATTGTCTCTTTGAATATTCCTCGCTTGACCCGTGCCAGGAATTTTTTTTTTCTTTTTTGATCTTCTACGCTGTAGCTGTGTTTTAAAAATAAATTCGCTGCGATCGTTGCGTTCTTTTCGTCGAGAGATACATTTGCGAGGAAAGCTAAGATTATTATTTTTCATTCGTCGATTCGATTCCACAAGGTTTTAGTCACGTGAAGGCAATTCGCTGAAAGCTCAACGTGTAACGTAAAAGTACCATTAATGGAAATGTTAGTGCCCCGGAAACGCAAACGCGAGCATACGAATCGGTACAAGAAAATTTCCGCGCCGCTTACGTCGATCTCGTCAATCAAAGTTGCTGACCGCAAGCCAAGAAAATCTGCTGGTCGTTGCTTCGTGATTAAGGTGGTACATCGTGCAGATTTAAGAATAGGAGACGCTAGATGCGTCACGAAACTCACACGACGCATACCGTCGCGATGCCGTCAACCCCTCTAAAACTTTCATACAAACGTACGTGTACATAGAGGTACGCAGAAAATACGAAGATTAAACAGAGAAAGAAAGATAAGTAAGAAGGCAGAAAGAGAGGAAGATAGCTACTCTATTTCTGTTCTCCTCAAAAACGGAGCAGACGTTATACTCGCGAAGGTGCTTCGCGTTTCACGAAGCGGCGTAGTACAAAATTCAATCATAAATATCAATCCGAGTTATGATTAAAATACACAAAATATATGTTAAATTCGTTGTAGAAAGAAATTGAAAAGATAATAAATAACTGTATTCTTTGAGCAAAATTATTCTCTACGTTACTGTTAACACGTATAGAGCGAAGACACCTGTTCCGAGTTTCATCTAAGCAAAGAAAATGTTTCTACGGAGTTTGTTCTTTAGAAGCTAATTGAAAAACATAAAATATCACGATATAACATCTTCTTTCATTGCAAATATTGTAGCAGAAATATAACTAATTATATAAAACAGTCGAGTACACTGTGATCGAAGTATCAATTAGAAGTTCTTTTAGTTTGATCACGAGATTTCTGTTGGACATTCGCCAAAATACATTCAAACCGTAGATATCTCCGCTAACGATGATAAATGATTCCACGTGCCGCATTTTGATCCTCCTTTAATTTTATTATGGAACGCAACGACCTGACGCTAATATTTCGTATTTTTTACTACTACAAATTATAATTTTTAACATAGAGTGTTCGAATACAAAAGCATCTCGTAGAAATATAAAAGAGACCGATGATAGAAACCTAATTTTCTTAATTTCTCATAGATTTCAGTCCTGAAAGAGGAGTAAGGTTGGCCGATTACAGTGGGAATCATCCAACTTCTGACGGCGCTAGTGAATGCGGCAGCGAAACATCATCAGAGTGTCCGGAGGAACTATACAATCTCACGAAACTAGCAGAAGTGAGTTTAGCGGCAGCTGCTGGCACGTTGATTCATCCGAACAACGTGATTTATCAGCAACCAGCTTCGCCTAGGTGTGCTCAATTTTCCGACAAATGCGGTAGAATGATGACACCACTAATAAAGCAACAAGAACCGCAATTTCAAGATCACCCAGAAGCTCTCGAAGATGAGCAGTCACTTGGTGAAAGAACGAGACTATTCTTCGAAAGAATTGAGTGCGAACGTGAGATATTACAAAATCGTTCAGAGAGAAATACAGTTCTAGGTATCCATGTTTCGTCTCATTCTCATCACTTGCAAGAAGAACGTCGAAATCTCGATACCCCTGAAAATTCTCTTGATAAAGCTGAATTAGAATCGACTCAGTCAACACCTTCTGCGATCTCTCAAAGCCGAAGGACAACATCAATCTCAACTGAGACATCAAAGTCAGAAGACAACGAAGATCACGAATGTCCTGATTGTGGAAAAAAGTATTCGACATCCTCTAATTTGGCCAGACACAGGCAAACACATAGATCCCTCGGAGACAAAAAGGCTAGGAGATGTCCACACTGCGATAAAGTCTATGTCAGTATGCCTGCATTCAGTATGCATGTTAGGACGCACAATCAGGGGTGCAAATGTCATTATTGCGGCAAATGTTTCTCGAGACCATGGCTCCTGCAAGGACACATACGTACTCATACAGGTGAGAATTTATACAGAGAAATTATACTGATAGAGTGATAATTAATAGAATATAAAAATATACCGAATTTCATTAACTATTATTACTTGTTCACCACGCAATTAGATGACATTTCTTTTTTGTATATTAGGTGAAAAGCCATTTAAATGTACGATCTGCAATAAAGCGTTTGCTGATAAATCGAACTTACGTGCCCATATACAAACGCATTCAAACACTAAACCACATGTGTGCGGTCGTTGCGGTAAAGCATTTGCTCTAAAGTCGTATCTCTATAAACACGAAGAATCATCGTGTATGAGAGCTCATCATCGAACATCTGCAGATAAAACTGATGGGAATGATCAAAAGATAACGCCGTCGTCAACAAAATCCTGTGCACCGTTACCTTCTTCTTTGAGCAGATTACAAACAACGTCATGTGTTACGGCATCCCCTACCAGCGTTATTGTTCCTCGCTTGGGCCTCAACCGCGACCAAAGAAATTCATCTTCAGCATTCTCTGCGATTATCAGACATACGAGAGTCCCTGATGTATCCACTGCGCCTCCACCATCGAAACGTTCCTACAGAGAGAAAACTCCAAGTGAAGAACGTGAAAGGAAAACACCTGATAACGTTACGAAAAATCCAGAGTGCGTGTCCAGAATGGTCATTAGAACTTCCGTCATATCTCCTAATCCGGAACATCTCAATCGCTTCAACAATGATAGCCAAACCTCTTCCAGCAATTACGATTTTTCCGATCCCACGAGATCTTCCGCATTTTCCCAGCCGACAACGATGACACTTAATTTAGCTATCGCATAGAATTATGAATGGAATGTCGAAGAAATATATTCGGCTGAAACAATAAAACAAGAACTACGGCAAGTATTTCTATCAAATAATGATAGCAATATTATCGTATAAAGGTACACCAAAGATTATTTTATGCATACGGAACGTTGGATTTGAAATCAAATGTGTATTAGAAACACGAAAGAACTACCACCTATATCAAAAAATGAACAATTAAAACATCGCTTCGTAGAGATACAAAGACGTAATTACTTATTAGCAACTAGTGTCATTCCTATCAATATCGAGATAAGTTCGTTAAGTTTTAATGGAAAACGTTTGAAATTCTATTGTCTTACTTAATGAAATCTTTCTATGCAAATAGCACCCACTCTTTCTTATAGTTAAGCATGGGGTTAATTTTACAAGTTCAACAACGTAACAAATGTTAATGATATAGATAACATCACAAATATTATTCCATGCACCTTCCTAATTAGGGACCATCTAGCACATAGTCACATTAACGATAAAATTGTGAATTACCAATTCCTAGTGTTGTGCCTTAAATACTATTCGTATGTAGTTACAGTTTTTTAAAGACATATCACGCGTTGTATTAAGAAACAAAAGTAATTTATTGATTTAAAGTGAATTGCAGTGCCTATATGCATACCTACTTTAGTATTAATTGTGACAATCAAGTTTTCCAAGCTCTTCCAGGCAGCTATAAAATTCCTTGAGGCTTGAAATTGACATATACTGAAGTGTAGGTTACCAATGAATACCAATCGAATTTTAAAAATTCATTTCATCGTAATATAAAGTTAGAAACAAATATTTTTCTTCGAGTAGCCTGTATATAAAGAACTACATTTTTGAGAACTTGTAGCTTTTTATATCACTTCGTTTAAAATTTATGTTCCACGTTTCTTCTAACGAATTTATAGTAAATTAACATATTTTACTACGATAGTCAAATTCATATTTGACTAAAATTTATTGTAATGCATATTGTAAATGGAAAAGGTACTGAATAGCAACTAAGATATTCGTTAGAACAGCAGGTAATGTGGATAAATATAATTTCGGGTGTCACATTTGCTGCAGATATATATCTAAGAAAGTAGTTTTATACTGTAATACGTTAATCGCGTTTTTAAATACGAACGCGTATCGTCTGTGATTCGAATTTTCAGAAACGAAACCGACGGCCATATGCAGTCTAGTAGCCCTCTGGTGGTCGTATTACGTAATAATTAAGAATTTTTCTTCGTTTTCGATCTATTACCGATCGTTGGTGACGATTCGAGTGTAAACTAGTCCAATCCGCTTTGCTATTCTAAGCGCAACCTATCGAATTTTTATTGGTGTATATGAAATAGTTCACACATAGTTCCCATTTCTCTTTCAACATTACGTTCACATCTAGATGATTTATTAAAAGCGATTATTTATTTCTCTAACTAAAAATAATAACTTACAAAACGACGGTTGCACAAAAAATCGAATAGCAGCGGTTTTATAATAAAGTTGTCATGTAATTTATTAATTTTTTTCACACTAAAATTATATATTAGAACATGTGTTTGTAATAACCTGAAATCAAAAGCGTGCAAACGTGCGTGTATCCTAGTCATCGATCTATTACGAAAATCAAGTATAGAACATTACATTACATCCCAAAATGTAATATTACATTGTATAGTCGTGTAAAACCACACGTTGTAAATAGCATTCCCTGCGATATATATTAGTATGTAGAGTATCACAAATAGTTCTAATAGTTAGTGCAGTTGTAATGCATTATTGTTTTATATATGTAATGTACCATTTGTACATTGGAGTGCCTAAGCAAACATTTTACCATTTTTTCTACGAATTGTGCAAGTCTTGTCTATTAAAACGAAAAAAAAAAAGTATGTATAACTACATATACCTATGACATAATATTTTTATAACAACCTCCTCTTAATATATTTAGTTTTAATCTTTATAATTTTAATTCTTACAGCTTAATATATCAATTTCGAAATTTATTTCGAAATATTGTTTTGCCTATTAAATGACATACTCTTCATCTTATGCTGCAAAAATGAAAAGAAATGAAACAAAATTTCGTAAAAGAAACATTACTACTAATTGTATCCAAATTTCTTTCAGAGGATAAAAAATTATTTATAATAAAAGCTTAAGTGAACACAGCTTGTAAAACAAGCAGCTATGAAATGCAATAAAAAATTTGCACGTGCGAGATACAAATTTACGTAAATCACGTTGTTCAAATTCACTTTTCTTTTACTCGTCTAACTTTTTACATTACCGATGAACTATGCGATAGCTAATAATGCTTTGAAACAGAACAAACAACGACTTGTTGTATTTACCAAATGGATTGGAGTTTATAATTAGGGCAATGAAGGGGAACGCATCTATCTTAGTCAGTCGAAGATGGTCACATAAACTGACTTTAGACGATATCATGCACGATTAGAAAGATATTTGCGTCTTGAGAATTAAAGCTGCGAAATAGTATGGTGAAACTGATTAATATTATCCAGAATAATTTTGCGCAAATGGAAATATGATTTTTAAAATACTACATACTATGGTCAAGGGAAAAGGAGGTGTCTTATTAAGGTAATATTGACAAATAAATTATAACAAATAAATAAAGCAAATAATAAATAAAAACAAACAAAAATTATGTACATTATCATAATAACGATTTTGTTAAGTACATATTCATTTATAACAATATAAACAGGTTCTTTGGATAAAAACTTTTCATTGATAAGTATTTGAAATACATTATATGTTAAAGAACATAAATTATATAAAACAAACTAGATCTATTTTTATTCATCTTTCATTCTCGTTATATGTTTTTACATTCTAACTATTTTTATTGCAGCAACATAAATACCGTTACTACAAAACGAAATCGGGAATGTTCGTGAAAACGTGCCGGTAATGAGATCTGGACACCATGAGACGACATAAGATAACGTAATGCTTATAAGAGTGCAGACGCATTTAAATCACGATTTACATATCCGCACTTCTTAGAATTTCCCCTATCAATCCGATTCCCCTTCCTCTCTTTAATCCAAATCCTCATGCTTCTTGATCTCTTCACAAGATCGAGCATAAGTAAGTCAAAGAAGAAGAAAACGAAAGAAGTATTTGGTGGGAGTTGACGAATCAATCTACTAGTATTACCGTCAAATAGAAGCTAACAGTCGTAAAGAAGGCCCTGAAGTAAATTGGAGCCATGCGACTGATCCTTGTCATCTTGGTTTTCTTCTCGGGAACGGTACTCTCGAGGTACTACGTAAGTTGTCATTTATTATTTTCTATTTAACATTTAATAACTTGCTTTAATGAATGAATTTACTTTAATACATGCTTAAAAAATACTCACAAAAAGACAAGTGTACTAGCCGAATTAAATAAAAGTATATATATTTTCAAATTATTAATAAATCAATATATCATAAATAAATTATAATGATAAATTATTCAATATTTAAGTTTACTTACATGATAATAAAAATACATCATATATGCAAATAAATAATTTATATATAGCACTTTTCCATGTTTCTTCTAGTTTGCCACAATTAACTGGATTCATTAACATAAAATTAAATATTAGTTACTATAGCTACTTAAGAAACAGATTTGGAGATCAAAGTTCATATGATAAGTTGATAGGAAATAACTCGACCTACTCCAAATTTTTTTATTTGATTAGTTTCCTTTATTTTTACATTTTTTTAAATAAGATATTATCAATTTATATCTGTTGTCTTTTTTAAAAAATAAAAAAATTTTAATAACTAACGTTATAAAAATTAACAGTTAGATATATTTAAAATTATAATCATTTTTATAGATGTAATAAAACCTGGATGTCAGATGAATAATTATTTTCAGTATTAAATTTCATACATCATTTTTCTTGATCTCCTTATATAATATTTTTACATAATTGCTTTAATTTCAATAATTCGTTCAATATTTCATTTACAGGAAAAAAGACGTTTTGATCGCTCTGTATACGATGACTTCGAAACACCGAACATAAAAAAATATTTAATAAAAACACAATGGACATTTACTGATTACGAAACGGTATTAAATACTTCTGTTCTTTGATATTATATAGATGATATTTTATGATTCTAATTCTTTACAGCATTTTAAAGCGTATAAAGATAAAGAAGAATATAATTGTTATATAGAAAAACTAGGAAATGATGTAGCTACACGAGATCGTTCAAAAAATGAAATTATACAACAAAAACAGACGCCAAAAATTCTTTATGCTTCAAACGAACCTTTAACACAATTAGAGGTAATAAAATATATTTTTACTTATCATTATTAATTATTTTCATAAAATAAATAATTACTTATTTTTTGTAGGCATGGCAAGTTGCAGGAGCTAGAATAGTTGATTTCTGTAACGAACGCAAAATTATTTTACTACAAAGAACTGCACCAATACCTGAACAAATAATAGATCCTTTTTTTGAGATATTTCCTCTTGATGAAAATGATGTCGTAACAAAAAGAGTAGCTGATGTAGTTTTAACACCTTTGATAAGTCGAGCTAAGAGACAAATCGTACTTGAAGAAAGACAAAAGCTTAATAGAAACTTTGAACAAAATCGTTTACGTCGTCAAATACAACAGGCTCCAGGTAAATTTCGAGGCCAAACACAGTCTCAGTATTTAAGCATCAGTAATAATGAACAAAAAGAAGGCAAAGCCGAGGCTGAAGCTACTCAACAATCTTCCCGCGCAGTTGTTAGTAAGTATTCAAAAGAACGTTTCTATTTTATTATATGCATTTTATTGTTTAATTTTGATACAAAATAAAAAATTGTTGAATGTATCTTTAGGTGGAAACTATGGTATGGGTCAAGCACAAAGTATGTCATTAGGTGGTATTGGGTGTGAAGATTGTCCAAAATATGGTAGTGAAAACACTCCAGATAGATACATTCAAGTTTCAGGTACTATAAATACTAATATCAATTATGGTAGAATTTCTGTACCAAGAATAAAAACTGAGATTTCAGATACCACTATATGAATAATCAGTAAAATACAATTACAGATACAGCTGATAAAACTAATATAATTTAATACTGTTATAGCAATAAAACAACCAGGAGATAGTACTGGTCATTCTGATATGATTGCTCCTGGAATGAGCACAACTTATCCCAGTAGAGTATCAGATAGCACAGCTAGAGATCATACACCTTATCTTAGCAATATATATGGCACTAGTGATAGTCCAGTTTATCATGGTGCTTTACCTAATACTCCAATTCGTGGTGCTACACTATACTCTGGAAGTGTAGGTGATACAACTGGTAATGGTGCACCAAATGCTGGAAGTGCAGATGGCACACCTGACAGTGGTACAGTTTATCCTGGAAGTATATCTGGTACTACAATTAATGGTGATGTACCACACTCAAGAAATGTAGGTGGTATGACTGGTAGTAATGCAATTTACCCTGGAGGTATTCCTAGTAGTATAACTGGTGGTAGTATAGTTTATCCTAGTGGTGTAGTTAGAACTACAACTAATGGGGTAATTTATCCTGAAACTGTACCTGGTACAGCAACTAGAGAAAATATACCGTACCCTGGAACTGCACCTGGTGCTTTAACTGGTGGAAATGTACCTTATTCTGGAACTGCACCTGCTGCTATAACTGGAAAAATTATACCTTATCCTGGAACTGTACCTAGCAGTACAACTGGTGGTGAAGTAGTTTATCCTGGAGGTATACCTACTGCTACAACTGGAGGAAATATAATTTATCCTGGGACTTCACCTGATACTGCAACTAGAGGAAATATACTATATTCTGGAACTGTACCTGCTACTATAACTAGTGGTAGAGTAGTGTATTCTGGAGGTATACCAAGTACTACAACTGTTGGTGGAGTAGATTATCCTAAAGGTGTATCTAGTACACCACCTAGAGGAAGTGTATCTTATCCTGCAACTACAACTGGTACTACACCTGGTGTTGGAATACTATATCCTGGAAGTGTATCTAGAGTTGTACCTGCAACAAGAGAAATTGCACCTTATCCTGGAGCTGTACCTAGCCCTACAATCGATAGTACATCATACTCTGAAAGTATAAGTGGTGCAGTTGGCAGTGGTGTAATGTATCCAGGAGGTATACCTGTTACTAGAACTGATGGTATACCTTACCCTAGAGGTATACCTGGTACTACGATCAGTGATAGCACATCTTATCCTGGAAGTATACCTGTAGCTAGTGGAGGTACTGTAACTAGCAATGGTTTAATTTATCCTGATAGTACACAGAGCTCATTACCAAATGATAGAGTTGGGACATACACTGGTAGTATTATACCAGAAACAAGAGAAACTGCTCGTGGTCAAATTGTAACAAATTCAAAAGTAGTTACAGATACCAAAGTATATCCTAATGGACAGATTCCTACTACACAATTCTTTGGTGAAAGGCCTTATCTTGCTAGTAGAGAAAGTGATATAAAAGGAGGTGTATATCGTAATACTGGTTCACCAGAAACTTCAACTAGTGGTAGAACAAGTGGTATTATACCAGATACCAAACGTATTTATAACAGTGGTATTACATCACCATCAGATCAATTAAGAGAAACTATACATTATCCAGAAGAAATAATATCAAATAGAGCAACTGATAGAAGCATTGTACCAGGAATGTCTATCACAGTTCCAAATAGTAGTGTTACGTATTCTAGAGGGACTGTGCCAACGACTACTGGGCACTTTGTAACAGGTGATCATGTAAGCTACACTAAACCAAATGCTGGTGTTGATGGCACTAGAGTTCAAATGGGATCTAACAATATCCATCTTCAAAAAATTGAAACTGGCCAACCAGGAATTTCTTATTCCCATGGTACAATGAGATATCCTGGAGATAGCACAAGACAAGTTTCTGAAGTAGGAAAGTATCCTGACAGTCAGACAGTAGTACCAACAGGTCATCCACTACAAGGACAATACCCTAGCTCCTCAACATGGCATGATAGAGGAACTTCAACCTCACTAACTGGGAATAGGCAAGAAGTTGAACAGTACCCAAGTCAAAAACAAGGTATTGGACAATATCCTCTTGTACAATATCCATCCAATCTAGGATTTATAACAAATACTGGAGAAACTCATCAATATCATCAACAACCTAATAATATTTTACCTGTAGAAGATGATAACTCTAATTCTCAAGCATCTAGTTCTGTAAAACAAACAAATTCAGGAACTCATGCAAGTGCATCAGCTCAAGGAATATTTAGGCAAGGTACAGCTCAGTCTCAAGTAACAGGTACTTATAGTGGTTCTGGATCATTTTCAGCTCAAGCTGGTAGTACTGATATTAATAAAAGTGCACAAACAGAAATTAATGGTGGTAAAGAAGGTGCTGTAAGCAATGCTCAAGGAGTTGGTGGTTATGGAAAAAGTCAAACACAAGTTCAATTAAATTCAGAATCAGGCGCTACAGCAACAGGTGCACAAAGTAGTGGTTGGAACCATGGTACAAATTCTCAGGTACAAGCAAGTTCAAAAGGTGGAATGGCAGATGCTCAAGCTAACGGTGAAGGAAGTACTTCAAGTCAAGCTCAAATTGGTTTTCAACCATATCTCAACATGGATGAAAAAATTGAAAAACATTCAAAACCATTTCATGGAGGTGGAACAGCTTCTGCTCAAAGTGGAGCATATACAGGTCAATCACAATCTCAACTTGAAGGATCTTTCCAATATGGAATTACTTACACTGGTGCTGCACAAGCAGGATCAGGATCTGGTGCATCAGCTTCTAGAAAACCATTTAATTTTAATCTTACAGATACTGAACTATTTAAATCATTTAAGCCATCTTATAGACCACAAATCGTACAAAAAAATAATAGCGAGGTAGTAAATACATCTTCAGACACAGATTACGAATATAATCAAGACAAATCTCAGCAAGGTTTACAGACTAGTTCTAGTTCCCAAAGAAGAGTTATTACTAAGCCAACAAATGATAATTCACGAAATGTAGCTAGTAAACCAAATCAATCATTAGAAAAATCACAGGTGGATGATACATTATATGATTATGAAGAAGAATATGATGGTGAAGATTATGATACCCCAATTCAAACTTCAATAAATTCAAAAATTTCAAAAATTTATACTACAGACCAAAATAATAGTAATCGTCAATCGCCAATAATACATGATGTAACTGAGAAGCAATATGATATTCATGTAAAGCAGGATACAAACACAGCACAAGTTGGAGATGTGCTTCAACCTGGACAATCATTATCAGGATATACTATACCACCTGGTTTTCGTGGTAGAGTAACAGCTATAGCTGGTGATGAAACCATTGTTCATGGCAATGGAAAATCTAAATCTCAAACAGTTTCTTTAATTCCGAAAGAATCAGGTATGATTTATGAAAATAAATCACCCATCTCAGAAATCAGATCTCTTAAAACTAATCATGAAAGATTAATGGAAGGTCTTGTTTCATCTAAAGAAAAACAAAACAAAAATTTGCCACTAATTCAAAACCAAACTTCTATGGAATATTCAAAACCTTCTTCTAATATATCAATGAAACCAAGTTATTATACAGTAACAAATAGTATCGCTGGTAAAATGGATGATAGAAATTCGCCAAGAAAATATGAACATCGTTATTATACTAAAAGTTCAACTTGTGGATATTTTACATTTTCTTGTAATATTGTATATGGTTCAAATGGTAGAACAAAAATCTGCAAACCAAAAGTGCCAACACATCCTGATGGTACACCAATGAGATGTTAAATGGTGATTATTAATTTTGAAAACTTATATTGTTTACAAAAACTTAATTTTATTCATAGATTTCATATTTTATTAATATTAGAAATATTTTTTTATTACAATTTAGATTATTCTTCTTTATCTTTGCATTAATATTTATGATCATTCATATATCTTATGAATGTAATCATATTTCTATTATTTTTCTTTCACATATACATGCTACATATCATTTTTATTGAGGTACTTGTACTAAATGTACATTATAAATTTAATATTACATCAATTTTTTCTATTTATCCTCTTTTACCAATAAAACATGTTAAACAAATAAAAAATTCATCTTTCTGTTGTTCTTCTTCTTTTACATTCTATTTTTCAGATATCAATTACATGAATTAATAAATACGTTCTGAATATTTTTTCTTAAATCCATTACAGTCAAACACAAATTTAAATAGTTTCTCTACTTAAAATTAATACATCAACTTCTACATAATATAGACATAGATACATTCACAATTTTATAAATCTTATTTTATAAACATTCGTGACAGCACAGAAATTACAAGTATAAATATCAGGTATCATAGATGGTATAGATAATCTCTCATTATCTAACTTCACCAGTCTTTAGGTAGAGGCAAAATTTGAAATTATATATGATTTACGTTATATACATTATTTATATACATACAATAAAAATATTTAAAACAATGCATTGGAATGTGAGTTTATACAAATATAAAATATTTAAAATATTCACAAAAAGCTATCATAGTACAAAATATTACACAAAATATTATATACACAGTTATACATCAAATTAATAAAAAAGAAAGCAAATTATAATACAAACCTACAAAAATAATATAATTTAAAAAATAATACAATACTGAAATGATTTTTCATTATTTAAGCTCAGTTATTAAATAAATTAATTCTATCTATACTTTTAACAGGGTTTTTCATAATTTAGAAGTATTTCTATATCAACTGGTACATATTTTTTTGAAAAATTTAGAAAAATTTGTTTTTCACATTCCAAGTTTCACATTTATCATCACTCAAATTAATTCAAAATTAGTATTAAAATGAGTGAATACTAGGCTTGTTGTGGCTCATACTCTGAAACAATGTTCATTGAATATAATTGTATTTATTAAATTAATGTTCAGACTAAAATATTGGAACTTACTATTTGTTAATTTGCCATCATTGGCTATACATAATTTTTCTTCAAAATTTCCACTTATTCCTACATTTACCGTGTAGGAATCAGTACTGGTAACAAATTAATTGTCAATAAGAGTTCTATAATTTAATTTAAAAAATGTGGATATATAACACAATGAAGATATTCATTAATGTTGATACTATTTACCTATTTCGAAAATGTTCCAGCTGTACATTAGCTGATTCTAACTGTTCTAAAAGATCTTCATTTGCTCGTTGTAATTTACGAACATTATTAGTTGCTACATCTACTTCATCTTGAACTGCAGCTAATTCTTTCTTCAATTCTTCTACTCTTGCTCTAACTCTTTTTACTTCTGCTTCATATTGTTCTGATCTTCTCATAGCGTGTGAGAGTTCTGTTGTTTTTTCTTCCAAAGATTTTTTCAATATTGTCTAACAATTGTTTAATCAAATTAATATAATTGTATATTATATTATTTTTAAATTAAAATATTAGCACATAGTACAAACCACATTCCTAACTAAAAATTCTTGTTGTAATTGTCTTGTATCACTATCTGATGTAGAAACAGGACGCGATCGTCGAGATTCTATCCTTTCTTGCAAATCATTTAGTTCATTACGAAGTTGCTTATTTTCACGTTCTAAAGAAATTTTTTCCGTTTCCAAACGTTCTCGTTTCCCCCACTCGGCTGCATTTTCTGCTTGAAGTTTTTCTAACTAAAATCATATAATTACAAGTTATTAAATAATGAATTAATGTTTTAAGAATATTTCTATTTTTATATTCATAAAATTTACTTCAGTTCTAAGTTCACATAGACGACGATTCATTCCTTCTCTACTTGAAACTTCATCAATTATACCAGCTTGTACATCACTAAGCTCAATTTGAAACCGTTCTTTTAATTCAAGCAGTTCTCTTGTAATTTCAGCTTTACTTTCCTCTAATTCTTCACACTGTTTTCTTAATTGTATTATTTCTGCTTTTAATTTTTCCATGCCACGATGTAAAGAATTTTTTTCTCTATTAAAAAAATTTTCAAATTAATCCAATAAATTATATTTAAATATGTTAATAAATAACAACTTTTCATATTCTCACTCTCTTTCTGTAGAAATAGTTTTCGTAGCTTCATCCAATTTATGTTGAAGCAATAATATTTTTTGTGTATATGATTCATGTGTACATGTTTGCAACGAGGAGTGTTTTTTTTCTATACTATCTTCTGTAGAACTAGAATCTGCAACTAATCTTGCAATATCTTTATCTAATGAATTAAGAGAACTTTCTTTATATAATTCAACAGCATGTTTTGGCACTGCACCTTGTAATACATATTCTTCAATATCTCTATCTGGTAAAATACTATGATTTCCCAAGCAAACATTAGATTCATCAAGAGAAGCTTTACAAGTTAGTAAATCTTTTTGAGAATTTACACTTTCACTTTGTTCCACATTATTATAAAATTTCAATAATTCATCTATACCTAATGTATTTCTTAATTGTGGATCTGATTCTAATACTGTAAAAATTTGTTGATCAAATTGTCCAGCATGTTTCAATAATACCATATGTATTTTTTCCATTTCCTTTTTTAATTGTAGATTCTGTAACTCAAGTTCCTGACATTCATGCTTATAACTGTTAGCATCCTTTACAGCAATTTCTAATTTTGCTCTTAGCGTTTTTGCTTCTTCTCTTGCCAAATTTCTTTCATTACGTACTTTACTCCACTTTTCACGCCAATTAGCTGTACAATCTGACCACCATTTCATTGTTTTTTCCATCTGTGCAGCACGTGCTCTTGCTTCTTCGAGTTCTCTTTGTCGTAAAGCCTAAATATGTTATCAATAAATAAATTACCAAATATTAGACATAGGAGATATAATTGTTTTTAAAATTTGATATGCATAAAGAGTAACTAATTTTTCATACAATATAGCATAAACACATTGTAATAGTTTAAAGATAAAAATAACAAATTGTAATTATTACCTCTTTGGTTTCCCATTCACTATCCACATAGCGCGATGAAGATGCTACATTAACATCGTGTTCCCTCATATATCGTCGAGAAGATGTTCCACTAGCTGTTGATTGTGCCATGGTAACCTAAAATGCTACTTTTTTTTAAATAAGTGAACACGATTTAATCCTTCTTAAATTAGAACACTTTATAAATTTATAGACAACTTTAATATTCCATTTATACTTGAATTTGTACCATATTTAAAATAGTAGCAATCTACATACAATTTTTGTATGATTTTGGTCTTTATACATCACATATATTCATCTGAGCTGACATTTGTGTTATCTATATATAACATACACGCACATATACGTGTATCTATAGATACTTTGTGAAGGCATATAGAATAACCACAGATAAGTATATTCTTTTCGTTCATATTAGGTTTAACAAGCATATAAACTGAATATGAAATTTTGTATCGAAAAGAAATTATATAAAACATTTATACGCATTTAATGAAATGGGCCTAAAAAATAACCTAAAATAAAAATTATAGTGAATATAATATTGTAAAATTCATTGTGATACTATAATGTGTAACACTACACTAGATTCTATAAAATTATATACATCATATACAGTAATATAGAGTTGCACAACAAGAATATACAACAAGAAATTATATTTGATAAATAACTTTAATTAAAAATTAAAAATACTTGATTGTTTTTTTTTACAATATGAAAAAATTATAATTTTTAATCAATTGTAGTAATATATTATAAATTTATATTTCATTTATATGTAAAAGGAACATAATAATGAACACTGTAAAAAATAGTTGTGAAATTGGAAATGGTTTGGATGATCTTGGTATACCTGGACAAGGTTTCTTAAGGGATGCTTTAACAAGTTGTACAGATCCATTAAAAGCAATTGAAGGATTCCAGTTGGAAAATGGAATTTTATTACCATCTTTAAGACCTATGTTACCTTTACTTGATCTTCATGGAGTAAGAAGACTAGATTTCCATGCATCAGTGCTTGAAGAATTAAGAGAAAAATTAATAAAAAGAATCAATGAGATTGGTACAGAAAGAGCAGATAAAGGTTCAACAGGAGACAGAAGATTAAAAGAATTATTGTCTAAAAGTTTTCCTGCTGTTAGAGTTGCAGCGCTAAGACCAGTTGTAATGTGTATTTTAAGAAATACTCCACATATAGAAGACAAGTATTTACGAGTACTAGTTCGAGAGAAAGAGTTATATAACGATGCAGACACTGAAGTTAAACGTCAAATTTGGAAAGATAATCAAAGTTTATTTGGAGATGAAGTTTCTCCATTATTTAGCCGATATATCATTGAGAAAGAACAAATACTATTTGACCATCGAAATTTAAATAGTCTTTTCTTTATGCCTTCTCCCAAGGTATGTTTGAATATTAACAAGACTCTTAAACTTCCTTAAATCATACAATTTATATATTTAGGTTAGAAGACAAGGTGAAGTGGTACAGAAACTAGCACATATGATTGGACATAGTGTAAAATTATATGACATGGTTTTACAATTTTTAAGAACCTTATTTTTACGTACAAAAAATATACATTATTGTACATTAAGAGCAGAATTATTAATGGCCTTACATGATTTAGAGGTAAATTTATACCATTTGTACTTAATACAATATTCTATGATATTGCTATAATGTTATATAAATGCTGAATATTTAGGTACAAGACATTATTTCTGTAGATCCATGTCACAAATTTACTTGGTGCCTTGATGCATGTATTAGAGAAAAAAATGTTGACATTAAAAGATCCCGTGAATTGCAAGGTTTTCTAGATAGTATTAAGGTATATAATAAGACAATCTGTATTAAATAATATTATTTCTTTATTAATTGATAGAAAAGTGAAATGATCTATAGTTTCCTACAGAGAGGTCAAGAACAAGTACTGGGTGATTTAAGCATGATATTATGTGATCCATATGCAGTAAATTTTCTTGCTAGCAGTGCAATTAAAATTGCACTTCATTTGATAAATGGTGAAGCATTACCTAGAGAAAATGCAGTTCTTGTACTGTTACTACGAATGCTTGCATTAGGTTTATCTGCTTGGCAAATGATTGATTCACAAGATTTTAAAGAACCTAAACTGGATAGTCAAGTTGTAACAAAATTCTTACCTGCACTTATGTCTTTAATGGTAAATTTACATATCAATTGTAATTATACATAATTTTATATAATTTATTTCTTATATTATATTTAATATATAATAATTTTTTTTTATTTATATTATTTATATTATATTTAATATATA
>NW_016910880.1:524138-586219 GCF_001483705.2 Eufriesea mexicana
TTAATATATAATAATTTTTATCTTTTAGGTAGATGATCAGATAAGACAATTAAATTGTAAACTTCCACCTGATGAAAGAGAAAGTGCAATTGCTATAATAGAACATTCTGGTCCTCCTCCTGATGTTTGTCAAGCATATGCACAACTTTCTGGAGTTGCTGCCGTTTTGTCTATGTACTATGCATTACATGTAGGAGGTGGTGGTGGAGTAGGAAGAGGAAGAGGCGATGCTAGGGGTTTAATGAGAGTATTAACTACTTTACCAAATTGTCAAGCACAACGTGCATTTGAAGATCCCTTTTTACACACTTTAGTAAGTTTATCTAGTATAAAATTTATGTAATTATTAATTGTATAATAATTATAATTCCGTAATATAAAATTAAATTGTACATGCTTTTACAGGTATCTTTATTAATATTAAATATGGCTGATGAATTTTCAAATGAATCATTTTGTACAGTCATATTTGATGAATTTTTTCTAGCCGGATTAGGTAGAGATAATGTTACACGACATTTATTAAAATTACTTTGGTACATCCATCCGAAGTTACCGCCGACTCGACTTCATGCACTAATGAAAGCACTCCAACCAACTAGTCAGGTAAAATCATCTTAATTAAGAAAAATATATAAAATTATTATATTAACTATATAATGTCATAATTATATTTGTAATTTAAGCATAATGAAGCAGTACATAGTCTTTATGAAGCTTTACGTGATAAAATTGGAAATCGTTCAACAGAGGATCAGTTAACAACAACAGCACAAATGGATACACTAGGACTCGAATGTCCAACTTCTCCTCTTACTGGTGTACCTACACCAGCTTCTTGCTCATTGTAAACACGACATAATGCAATTTTTTGTATTAATACATTCAAAAATATGACTAAATAATTTTACTTATGAATAGTTGTCTTTTTTTACTTTGTATATGATTTTTCTACTCTTACTGAATAATGAATTCAATGAATAATAAAACAGTCATAATTTTACATAAATGTCTAAAATCATATATGAAAATGTATCTTCTATTTTCATTTCACTCTTCTATTTTTATACTAATTAATAAATGTAATGTATATATTTTTAATATACATAAAGTAAACGAATATTAACATAATTTAAATTACATGAATATTCACAGCATTATCTATATTTGATATATCTGTATTATTAATTAGTTCCATTACTAGTCTGTCCAAGTAATTTGAATCCAACTTATATGACATTAAAATCATTGAAATATACATTGATGCCTGTTTGGTTGCCAATAAAACTTTTAACTCGTAATCTATCATACTCAACCTAAACGAAATATGATACATTTTAATTATTTATTTTAATTATTTATAATAGTCATATATTTTTATTATATTACAGTACTTACATTTTAATGATGATAAGACCTACAAGAGTCCATTCAGTTGTTTTAAAAATAACATTTGCAGCAGATAATGAGAAAGTGTTAATTAATACTTTAATTAAAGTACTTTTTTCACTGCTGTATGTATACTGTGGTAATTTATTACTAGCTAAAGCACATAATAAATCAGGTAATCTATAAAAAAAATAATAGTTATATCATATATATAACTGTTAATTTAAGATATTAAAGAAACATAGAAGATCATATTACATTCTACCAAGTTTATCTAAAAATATCCGCCGTCGTAGCATTTTAGGTGCATGAGTCTCTGTTAAAGGTAACACTGGTGTAAAATTATTATCCTGTTCAGCAACTTCAGAATCATTCTTATTATTTTCTATCACCATACTTCCTTTATAAAATGCTCGAACCTAAAAATAATGATTATAATTGAATTATAATTTATTTTTTATTATATTATATTATTTATTTTTAGTTACTTAAATTAGATTGAACATACTTTTAATTCCATTTTTTTGCCCTCTTCTTGAAGAGTTGACAAATGTGGTAAGGGTCTTAAACTGTTTGTAGTTAAACTTATGTGATCATCTTTTTCATCTTCTAGCTGCAATTTATTTAATTTTTTACACAGATGCAAATATTTGTCATGCTGAACTATATTTTCTAATAATTGATTTTTAATATCTTCTTCTCCTGATAATAAAGAAATAGTATCTTTTGTAATCCATTCCCTTATATTATGCTCAATATGCATTGCAAGATTATAAAATTCATTTGATTGTTTTTTTTTAATAGAACTTTTATGTTTATAATCTTCACATTTATTTTGTTTTATTTTGTGTGCAAGATCTTTATTACTAATAATAATATTTTGTTTCGTGATAGCTATATTATGTTCTGTTTCTGATAGTTCAAATAAGTTATTTTGTTCTGTACTTTTTATATTTTGATTTTTATCTTCTCTTAAACCAATAGCATTCTTATTTACAATTTTATTATCTTGAATTACTGTGTTATTTAGTAGAATATTGTTTCCTACAATAGGTATTTTTTTAACATTATTATCTTTCAAGCATTCTTCGCTAATGGTATCTTCATTCTTTAAGTTAACAGACTCATTTTTCATATCTTTAAATTCTGCATGAATGTCTTTTGGAAATTCTGTACAAACATTGGGTTTTTTAATAATATTACTTCGTTGCATATTTTCATTATTTTTTATTATATATTCATTGTACATATTAATTTCTGGACATTTACTAAAAGATACATTTTTTGAATTTTTGCCTATTTCATTGGTTTCTATATGTTCATCGATGTTTTTAGGATTCAATACCATTTGTACATCAGTCAAATAAATTTCATCTCCAATTGTATTTTTATTTAATTCATCTATAGTTTTTAATATTTTAAATTCTGGTATTTCTTCTTTATCTCTTAACCATAAAGGACTTGTGAGCATTTGTTCCAAAATATAATTACAAGCACCATAACAACATGAGCTACAAAAATTTTTACGTCGAGTTATATCATAAACTTTGTTTTTCTTTGTTGATATATGATACCGTTGATTAATTGTTGTTGTCAATGCATTATTACATAGCACATAACCACATAATTTAATTATAGCCCTTTCTTCAATTACATCTTCCATATGACTTCTGTTAATATATCTTAACTATAAAAATTCATGACTATTTAAAGTAAATGTTACTAAAGTAAATTATTTAAATAACTACATTGTATTTAAATAGCTTATACTTACATTGTATAAAAGCCACTGAGAATCTATTTTTGGTTCTAAAAGTTGTTCAATGATTGTAAGAGCTTTTGCATCACATTGTTTCTTTTTAATTATTGCTAATTGCATTTGTGCCTTACTTAAATATAAATAAATTAAAATAAATTAATATATTCTACAGTTGTTTTTATTATTTTTAGATTATTTTTTCAAATACACATATGGGTAAATCTCACCTCATTTTCTTTTTTACATTCTTTCCTTCAAGTATTTCTTTCTTTAAAGTACACATTTCCATTTTTAGATAATAATAAAAGAAAATCTATTAATGTAAAAAATCTCTGTTACAGTTTACTCTTCTATAATGATCTTATTTATGAAGAAAAAACATGTCTGAAACAAGTGACATCAGAAAATTCCTATCTTTTATAAGAATAATTTGAAATAATAAAATGATTAAATTACAAAAATATCAAATTTTATGTAAAACTTTTCTTTGAACAAATAATATGTTTATTGAAACTTAAATATAAAACAAAGGATACATAAACATAAACATCTTTTATATTTATAATATTTTTCACACGAACCATTTTTATTACGATTTATTTTAGAATGTCGAAATTATTTAATAGAGTGTCATTATTGCTTGTGCAGTTAACGCTATTATCCGAATATAATTTTATAAGAACTTACTATTACTGTCTAAGAAGTTTTAGTAAGGATTTATTTTTTAGAAAAGTGATAATCACAGTAATGTTGGTCAACTTGTATATACAATTAATTAACCAAAATCAAAATAAATTTAAGTTTTTTTTCTTTATCACATATAAGTTTAAAATAAAACAAATTTATATATCTTTCATTACTGAATATGTAAAAAGGTTTATTATAACTATATAAAAACTAGTAATATGGAATACGAAAATGCAATAGATTTTGGTTTGTATGTTAACGCTCTCTAGCGGTAATTTAAAGAAACATTCAACCGGCTGTCTTGTA
Source organism: Eufriesea mexicana (assembly GCF_001483705.2). NCBI lineage: Eukaryota > Metazoa > Arthropoda > Insecta > Hymenoptera > Apidae > Eufriesea > Eufriesea mexicana. The sequence goes on from NW_016910880.1 coordinate 528,280, forward strand.
GAGGTAGAAGTCTACCGAAGTAGATGGAAAAAGAGACCAGTAGAGTGTGACTGGTTGTATGGTGTGATCTTGAAGTAGTGTTACGTTTTCAGTATTATCTTGTTGTGCTCGCCATGACGTTGGTTTGAAATTGTATTTCAAAATATTAATCCCGATGTTGGTCGCAGGACTGTGCCAATGTAGTTTTCATGCTTTTAACGAGGAGAGAATCCGGGGAGGCAATTCGTGGATACCGAAGAAAGCTTCAAACACGTTTGAAGCTTTCGAGGTCGTATTCATGGAACTATGAACCTGGACTCATTGTCTTTTACTTTGTCACAAATCAGTTATTTGGTTGCGAATTTAAATAAGAAAAATTTTCGAGACAGCTGCCAAGAAATATCAATTGTAAGTAGAAAAAAAACCTGTTGTACTACTGCATCTCTTATGCCCACCCCTTCCACTTTCTGTTCATCACACGCCGTCCTCGAAACAGCGCAATATGCTTCGTGAATATTATTACAGATTCCATCTATCGCCATTTATTAAAATAAACTTTCTTTTTAAAAAAATTAAGCGTGGATTTATATACAAGTTAATATACTCATTTTACAACTATTTGCGATTGAATATTCACGCGGCATGAAATACATCTTGAACTTAGCCTCTTTCCGTAATTTGTATGTGTTCCAACGTATTATTTCGAACGATGAAACTCTGTAAATTCTTCAACGCTTGTTTCTAGAACATTAATATTAATAATGTTTTAGTTATTTAACAAATATAAAAGTTGTGAAATATTTATTTTGTTCGAAGTTATTTTGAAATGTTTTATAATCTTTACTGTTTTATTTTTATTATTGGACATATAATAATGTCATAGAGGTCGTGTTTAATATATTTACTTCTATGTAGATATTTTAGCTATGATATTTCTTTCTTTTAAAGTTTATTATTATATTGTAGCTGGTGCAGTGGAAGGGTTTGGAGGCAGACAGACATTTGCTGCGCTCTTTACTCTCGTGCATCGACTTTTCAACTGGAGAGCCACCAGAATCAAGTGCAAAAGATTACTTTCAAGTGCAACTTCTAAAACAAGAGTGTACTAATCTTCTTAGCAAACCTTCCTTTATTTCTAATTTGTGCTTTGCTATAGATCATCCATTTCATCAACAAAAGGTTTATTTTACTTTTTATTTAGGTTAAGATTATCAAAATCAATATATATATATATTAAATTATAAATTAATATACATTAAATGTTTCGTTTTATTACATAGATTTTTCAAATAGAAAATTTTTGTAAACTCTAACTTTACTTTTCAGACTTTGAATCCATCACCAAAGTTTTTTTTACGTTTAAAAAAAGTACTTGGCTTAACTCTAGTACAAGAAGTTGCATTTGCAATTGCATTACTGCATTCTGAGAATACTGAAATCCGTACATTAGCTGTAGAACACGTAAAAAAACAGCTACCTGAATTGATAAAAAATTATATTAATTCTGAGACAAGCAATAGACATCACGAGGAAGGATTGCACGATTCATTGCCTGAAGTTCTTCATCTAATATTATCTCAGGCTTTACATTCAGCCAATCAATTTGGCCTTTCATCTGAAGCAAAAGAAAAATTTCTCAAGAATTTAAGGCGCGATTTTCCCCGTGAGCTGGTACCAGTGGTGCTAGCACCACTCTTGTACCCAGACAACGGGGAAACTCCGCAAGCCAAAATCGAATTAAACATGGCTGTTAATCAAATGGTAATATAAATAATTATTATTATTATGTAATTATTATATTATACTGTAAATTAAAAATTTTCTTTTCAGGATGGAAATTCTCTAGTAGAATTGATTATGGAATTAGGATATGGATTCACTAGTAGTGTTGAAGAATGTCGATCAACCTTAGCTGGTTTAGGAGCTCGAGAAATATCTCCAGCATGTGCTGCAAGAGTTTTAGCTCACATGGCACGTAGCTGTAATGGTCTTGATGATGCTGGGGGATTGCAATCGTTTTGGAGTAATTCAGGAGCTGCACAAGATACAAATAAGGAAAAAGCAAGTGATAGTACTGCTCCTACTACATGGAATGTTGAAGTTTTTGTTCAAGCTTTAAAAGAAATTGTAAGCATTAATAATTGATATCTAATAACTTTATATATTAAATTAAATGTTAAATTTTATTTTAAGTTTTTTTTATTAATTGCAGCAATCAACATTATCTTGGAATGAAGTAATCGTTAAGTTGGATCATGCAGAATTTGTTATTAAAGATAGACAAGGGTTGAATTTGTTAATCACAGGTTTAAGGTTGGGATTAGGTTATCCTTTAGATATGTTTCCTGTGGAACTTTTTTATCGTTATTGGGATAATGTAGAAGGACAGTTTTCTCTAGTGCAGCAAATTTTAAAGTGCCCTGATATATTTTGCTTTGCTGATTATCCATATCATTCAGTAACTGTTGATGTATTGAAAGCAGCACCAGAAAGTGATAGTAAGGAAGCACAAACTTGGAGATCCTTAAATGTAGTTGAACTACTCTTGCATATGGCAGAAAGAGGACTATATGGACCAGTTCAAGAAATATTTAAATGGCCCATTCAACACTGCCCTGATGTCCTTGTATTAGCATTACTACAAATTAATGCTCCTATTAGTAGACTCAGACAAGAATTACTTAGTACATTAATGCCTATTTTTCTCGGAAATCATCCAAATTCGGCTGTTATTCTGCATCATGCTTGGCATGGAAATACAGTTAAAATAAAATCTATTATTATGCATGCTATGGCCGAATGGTACATACGTGGAGATCATGATCAAACAAGACTATCTCGTATTCTTGATGTTGCTCAGGACCTCAAAGCATTAACTCATTTATTAACTGCTCAATCATATCCATTTGTTATTGACCTAGCCTGTTTGGCTTCAAGAAGAGAATATTTAAAATTAGAAAAATGGTTGACAGATAAAATCAGAGAACAAGGAGAAGTTTTTGTTACTGCTTGTGTAAAGTTTTTACAAAGACGTTGCCCTCAAGTAATGGGACCTGGTATAAAAGAAGATCTTACAGTACCAAAAGCAAGTCAACTTCCACAAGAGACGCTAACAACAATGCTTGCTTGCTTGCAAGTGTGTGCTGGGTATGTTGTATTTTTATTACATGTATCATCAGCATAATAAATATTTTATCCTAATTTTTTTCTTTCTTTCTTTCTTTTTTTTTTTTTTTTTTTTTTTTTTTTTTTTTTTTTTAACAGTAGTGTATCTCAAGAATATTCTGAAGCAATAATGACAATGGTACAAAATTGTAGTTTAATGTTGAGTAAAAGTACAATGAGTAGACCTCCACCGCCAGGAGTTTTACGACATCGTGCATTAGAATCTTTTAATCCAGCAACTTTAGGAGGACAGGTATCGAAATTAATATAATTTCTTACATTTACTTATAAGCACTAAAATGTACCTTATTTAATTTTACAGTTATTTTCTTCAAAACAAGTGGACCCACTTGGGAATTTAAGTTCAAGTCTTGCATCTATGGGTTTGGGTTCCAGCCTTGGTCCACCCAGTAGTTCTGCGTTTAATTTACCAGGTGCTCTTGGACCGTTAGTATCAGCACCTGGCTCTCCTTCTCGCCTTATGGGACCTTCTCCAAGTCCATTTCCGATGTTGCCATTATCTTCACAATTACATTCAGGACCAGTTGGTACACAAGGACCATCTGTTTTACCTGGTAGTACAACGATTGGAGGACTGGGACGACTTGGGCCACCAACAGGCATTGAAAAAGCAAGAATACCCGAAACATCAAACTTATTTCCTGATATGGCACAAAATGTTTCCAAAGAAATTGAAGATGAAGCAAATAGTTACTTTCAACGGATATACAATCATCCGCCACATCCTACGTTATCAATTGATGAAGTTCTTGATATGCTAAAAAAGTTTCAAGACTCTGGTAGTAAGAGAGAGAGAGAAGTATTCAACTGTATGTTGCGAAATTTATTCGAGGAATACCGATTTTTTCCACAATACCCAGATAAAGAGTTGCAAATTACGGCACAACTATTCGGAGGAATTATCGAAAAAGGACTGATTAATAGCTGTATGACACTTGGATTAGCTCTAAGATTTGTACTGGATGCACTTAGGAAATCAGGAGGCAGCAAGATGTATTACTTTGGCATAACAGCTCTGGATCGTTTCAAGAGTCGTTTAAAAGACTACCAAACATACTGTGAGCATGTCAGAGCAATTCAACATTTCAGTGAGTTCCCACCGCATTTAATTGAGTATATAGAATATGGATTACAGGGGCAGGAGCCTCCCACAAGACCTCAAGGTCCAGTCCTCCCAAAAACTTTAGCAGCTATGCTGGCACCGGTTACTACACCATATAAAACTATTACAACAACAACAATAACGACAAGTACTACTCAAGCGAAATCATCCACAACACCAACCACCTCTCTCTCGGCCAGAGTAAGTAAACTATAAATTTCAGAATTATAAAGTGCAATTTTTTTGTTACTTATAATATCTTCTTTTAATTTTAGCCTTCCATTGCTAATGCAACAAATATTGATACATTATTAGTAGCAACAGATAAAGAAGAAAAAATTACAACACCACCAGAAGCTTTACAAGATAAAACAGCATTCATATTCAATAATCTTAGTCAACTCAATTTACAACAAAAATGTGATGAAATTCGAGAAATTGTCACGGAAGAGTATTGGCCTTGGATGGCTCAGTATTTAGTAATGAAACGTGCAAGCATAGAATTGAATTTTCATGCCTTATATTCAAATTTTCTGGACTGCTTAAAATTGCCAGAAGTGTATAAAATGGTTACTAGAGAAACGTTTAGAAACATAAAGGTTTTATTACGAAGCGACAAAGGGATAGCAAATTTTTCTGATCGCTCGCTTCTAAAAAATCTAGGTCATTGGTTAGGAATGTTAACACTTGGCAGAAATAAACCTATTTTACATATAGATATAGACCTAAAAAGTTTACTTGTTGAAGCATACCACAAAGGCCAGCAAGAACTTCTTTATGTTGTTCCCTTTGTGGCCAAAGTGCTTGAAAGTTGTGCAAAAAGTCGTGTTTTTCGTCCTCCTAATCCTTGGACAATGGCCATTATGAATGTATTAGCAGAATTACATCAGGAACCTGATTTAAAACTTAATTTAAAATTTGAAATCGAAGTATTATGCAAAAATTTAAGTATCGATGTTGGTGAATTGAAGCCTGCACTTTATTTAAAAGATCCAGAAAAATTACGAAACTTGGAATATCAGTTATCACATCCTAATAAAAAATCTGAATCAAATAACAACCAGCAACAAACTCAAGGCCCTATTGAAGAATTAGTTGGACCTACAACAACTGGAACTATTGTTCCACAAACGGCTCCTGCAAATACAACACCCTCTTTACCTACTGGTCCACCAGAACCACGTTTTAATTATATGGATATATCTGTAACAGGCATTGCTAATATTTCTCAACATATCACCATTAATAATAATTTACCATTATTTCAAACACATCCACATTTAAAACAATTTGTTCGTCCAGCTGTTGAGAGAGCAATTCAAGAATGGATTCATCCTGTAGTCGATCGATCGATCAAAATAGCTCTAACTACTAGTGAACAAATTGTGAGAAAAGACTTTGCATTAGATCCAGAAGAAGTACGAATGAGAACAGCAGCAAGACATATGGTTCGCAATTTAACTGCTGGAATGGCTATGATTACTTGCCGTGATCAAGTTTTAGCATCGATTAGTACAAATTTAAAACAATCTTTTTTAACTGCAATACTGAGTATGACTCCACAACAAAAAGAACTCGCAGAACAAGCAGCTAATGTAGTAGCTGCTGATAATATGGAACTTGCTTGTGCATTTGTACAAAAGACAGCTATTGAAAAAGCAATTCCAGAAATGGATAAACGTTTATTAAATGAAATCGAATTGCGAAAAATTGCACGACAGGAGGGAAGAAGATATTGTGATCCATTAGCAAAATATCAAGCAGAGAGAATGCCTGAACAAATAAGATTAAAAGTTGGTGGAGTGACTCCCCAACAAATGGCTGTTTATGAAGAATTTGCAAGAAATATTCCAGGATTTTTGCCACTCTCTGAGCGAGACACACAAAGTCTATTAATGCCAAAACCTGTTACAGTATGTATTCTATGTAATATACCTTTTAATTTTGTATAATATTATTTACTTGGAATATTGTTCTTTTAAAGGAACCTGCTATAACTGCATTTGCTGCTAACCCAGCAGTTGCAGTAGCAACAGCACAACAGGTAGCCGCATATGCAGCAGCAGTAAGTAATGACGAAGTTGGAGCTATGTTGGAAAAGCTTGCAACTGAAGTTGAAGTGTTACTTGCTGCAATGGGTCCAGCTGCACCTCCTCCACAACATGCTGCCCTCCATAGTCTTTTGGAATCCATTATTCTAACACGAAGATCAAGAGATGCAGGTGCTGCTATGACATTACTTAAAAAGGTAAAGTATTAGAAGATATATTATTTAACTATGCCAATCATTATATTCAATCTACATATCCATAATTTTAGGCTGTAGAAGGATTATTAGATGGTCCTACCATTTCCAGCGGTGTAATAGATTCAGAAATTATATTACGGTATAGAGAACTTCATTTACGCATTTTAAAATGTCTTCAAGATCCACGTGCTTATGGAATGCAATGGACAAATAAACATGTTACACGATGTTTAACGGAATGCAGAGAAGAGTTTCGGTATAATTTTGAAGCTGTCGATTATCTCATCAGGTATTCATCTTCCCTAATATATTACTAAATTACTGTATCAGTTAGACAATAAGATATAAATAACATACTTATTATTATTTTTAGATCTCATTTAATTAGTCTTCCACAGTATGATTTAGCTTTGGCTCAAGCTATAGATTCTGGCAACGCCATGGCAACAGCGTTTGCCATGCAATTGGTGCAACTTTATTTAATTGATGAAAGACAAACAACACATGTTACCGAATCTGACCTGTTTCACACAATTGAAATACTTGCTAGAATGGCACATCATAGAGCACCACCTGAAGGGTAATTATTAATAATATAGTAATGTTTAATAGAATAATTTATGTGTAATTAATTAAAATAAAATTTATGTACTCCTCAGGATTTTACTCTTTAGACTGACAAGTCTAATAGAATCATTGCGTGCTAATCATGATCCTGGAGTATTAGCAGATAGAGCTCCTGCTGGTCCTACAGCGCATATTCATTCTGGAATTCTACAGGTGAGAGTAAGTAAATTTTGCCAGTCTTAAGGTGTCAAGAACACACATTTGTGTTTACAATTTATGTTGTTTTTCTTTTTTCCATAGGCTCGTGACTTTGACGATCCACCCGGATTGATGGAAAAAACAGAGTATTTGTTACGTGAATGGGTTTCAATGCATCATAGTCCAACACATGCTCGTGATCCTACAAAAGCTTTTGGAATGTTTGTTCATCAAATGAACATTCATGGAATTCTCAAAACCGACGATCTCATAACAAGATTCTTTAAATTAAGCACTCAAATGTGTGTTGATCTGTGTTATCGTGCTTTAGCTGAGACAAATGCTGCACCATCTGTTGTTCGTGCGAAATGCTTCCATTCTTTGGATGCTTTCGTTCGTTTAGTCGCGCTTTTGGTAAAACATTCTGGTGATAGTACAAATACTCATACGAAAATTAATTTACTGAACAAGGTTTTGGGAATTGTTGCTGGCGTATTACTGCAGGACCATGAAATACGAGGAACCGATTTTCAACAATTACCCTATCATAGAATTTTCATTATGCTTTTCCTCGAACTTTGTGCTCCTGAGCCTGTGTTGGAAGCAGTAAATTATCAAGTATTAACTGCTTTCTGCCATACGCTACATATACTTAGACCAGCCAAAGCTTCAGGATTTTGTTATGCTTGGCTAGAGTTAGTGTCACATAGAGTTTTTATTGGGCGTATGCTTGCGATTACACCGCAACAAAAATGTTGGGGCATGTATGCGCAACTTTTAATTGATCTGTTCAAGTATCTTGCACCATATCTTCGAAATGCTGAACTTGCAAAGCCTGTTACTTTGTTATACAAAGGAACTCTTAGAGTACTATTAGTCTTATTACATGATTTTCCTGAATTTCTTTGTGATTATCACTACGGATTCTGCGATGTAATTCCACCCAATTGCATACAAATGAAAAATCTTATTTTAAGTGCATATCCAAGAAATATGCGGTTACCTGATCCATTTACACCGAATTTAAAAGTTGATATGCTACAAGAGATAGCTCATGCGCCACGAGTATTGACCAATTTTGCGTCTATGATACAACCATTAAGTTTCAAAAAAGAACTTGATTCATATTTAAAAGCGCGTGCACCAGTTACTTTTCTTTCTGAATTACGTAGTAATTTACAAGTATCTCAAGAAGCTGGTGTTCGCTACAATATTCAGTTGATGAATGCTCTAGTACTTTATGTTGGAACACAAGCAATAGCTTTTATTCGTAGTAAAGGACATACTCCTAACATGTCTACTATCGCACATTCTGCACACATGGATATATTCCAAAACTTGGCAGTTGATCTCGATACAGAAGGTCGTTATTTGTTTGTAAATGCAATTGCAAATCAATTGCGATATCCTAATAGTCATACGCATTACTTCAGTTGTACACTTTTGTACTTGTTTGCTGAAGCTAATACAGAAGCGATACAAGAACAAATTACGAGAGTTCTTCTTGAAAGACTTATTGTAAATAGACCTCATCCATGGGGTCTTCTAATTACTTTTGTTGAACTTATTAAAAATCCAACGTATAAATTCTGGACGCATGAATTTGTTCACTGTGCACCTGAAATTGAAAAGTAAGTTATTGTAATTATATATATTTGGTTATACTGATTTTAAATATATTACTTATTTTTCAACTTGTATTGTTCCAGATTATTCGAGTCGATAGCTCGATCGTGTATGGTTCAAAAACAAGTACAGCCTACTCCTGAACCGGAGATCCCAGAGTGATAGGACACTTTATTTTTCATTGTCGATTTGTGTACAGTAAAAAAAGAAGAACATAAATATTAAGAGTCGCGTGTAAAAAGTTGTTAATGTACGAATAGATGTACTATACTTTGGGCTTAACTTTTGGTGGATAGATATTAAATAACCGTATATTAAGTGTATCAATTGAGCTAGAATAAGCGAGACTACTATTATGTTAATATTTTAATAAAAATATTGTTGCATCGATCAGAAAGCAACGAACATTCAACCTTACAAAACGTGTCTTTCGAACAGTGTACTTGAAACAGTGTGTTACCATGACATTGTAATATTATAGCACAAATGTCAGTATAATGCGTATCATAATGAAGAAGAGGAAGTCAAGACAACAAGGGTGTTCAAGAAGTAATAGTGAATTTTTGTAGGTTAAATTGAATATAAATGTATTATGAGTAAGTGGTACATTGAGTCAGTACCAAAATTAATATGTTGTGCTATGTAAGTCATTTAGGGAGTACTTGCAGAATGTATGGTGCATTTGGAAATCTGTAATATAGTACATAATTACTAGTATATATTGATGTAATTTTTTAAGAATTGTAGCTATGAAAGAAAGATAAAGCTGATTAATTAAAATGTTGTTTACGTGATCTTTTGCTTTAAATGTTAAGTAGTGATTTATAATTGTCACTTATTAAATAATTTATTAAACTTTATACACATTGTCTGTACATAATTCGAAACTTATATTGTCAAAGTTAAACAACTTGATGATCACGTGTTGCATGATACGAATCCCTTTCCTTATCTGGGAATTTGGTAGGTAGATTTGGACTGTGTAAATGACATTTTGCAGAAAATTTTATTCCTGCTACATCTATTTCGTAATCTCCTGATAATATATATTCATTTGATACTTCTTGTGGATGTCCTTGTGAATCAAAATTTTGCACAAATCCAAGGCAAACCTAAATAAAGTTTATTACTTATTTTTATATAAAAAAATACATATTTTGCAACTTTTTATATGCTTTTGAAATTTTTCAAAATTTTTTGAAATTATTAATGTTAATATTAAATTATTATAACAATTATAATATTATTATAATAAAATAATATTAATATTAATAACATTAAATTATACCTGCTTTCTAAATGTAAATCCATAACCTGTAGTAGTTGTCATTCCACAATATTTCCCGTTTCTAAAAATTGGTTCACTACCCCAACACCATGTATCTAACTCAGGATCATGATCATTCAATAATAACTGCACATATTTTCGTTTTACACCTTCTTCGCGTTGTTTTAAAAGGGCATCTCTTCCAATAAAATTTACATCTTTCTATTAAACATGTAGTATTGAAACGTTATATTAATTTCAGTTTAATATATAAATTATATAAATAATAAAGATATATACATCAAGTTTTACTCTCCAAGTTCGTCCACATTCTAAAGGAGTAGTAAAGGTATCTAAATCTTGACCCCAAAATGCATAAAATTTTTCAACTCGTAGAGCTCGAGTTGCATAATAACCAGCGTGTTTTATTCCGTATTTAGCCCCAGCATCTATGAGTCTTGTATAAACATGTAAAGCAAACTATAAACCAGTATTAAATAAAACAAAAATTACAATTTAAGAGATATTTCGTTTTTATTTTTAAAATTTATTTTCATTTTTACGTTTAGAATACTTACTTCATTTGGAATATATAAAACATAGCCAAGTTCTCCTGTATGAGTTAGATTCATTGTACGTATTCCATTAGCAAGCCCAACATCTAATTCCTTTTGATGAAAGAAATATATTTTATTGGTTAATTATGATTAATATACCATAATAAATAATAAATACCTTAAAAGTGAAAAATGGGAAGTTTTTAGGGTTTAGATCAGTATCTGTCAATTCTGACAGTAACTGTCTAGTAGCAGGACCCATAATACAAATTGCTGTATATGCTGATGTTACATCAGACACTGCTACAGAACCATCTGTAGGTAAATGACGATTAATCCAATGTTTACATCGAGTTTGTTGTATGGTAGGTGCAATCATCATGTAACTTAAATACAAAAGAAATATATATTATACGGCTATATATTATGTCTTATAATTTGATCAACTTATTTATACAACTTACTGATTAGGAGCAATACGTGCTAAACTACAATCATTTTCATAGCCTCCACGATAATTTTGTAAACCTGTATGAATAATACTTCCCACTGGAACATCTACATCATTTGAACATAAGTATTGTAAAAAATTTACAACTTCCATCCCATTTGACTAAAACAACAAAAGCATTAAAAAATTATTTAGTGTAATAATATATTCTCATGTTATTTACAACAATGCATCATACCCATAAATCAATTTTAGTAAAAGAAGAATAATCACTTAATCCAATTGTTTCACGACATGCAGCATATTCGTCCGAAACAGATTCAAACCATGATGGTTTACTAAACGTATTTGTGTATGCTATCTTATATCTTTGAAATCCATCAATCGTTTCTAAATCTGTGTAGCAAAGCAATCTGTATAATAAAATCTAGTTTCTTTTTTTATAATACAGATATATTAATAAGTAATTTTCTACAAGGAAATTTATTCTAAAAGATATCTCTAATGTTTTTTTTATAAAAATCAGTAAATCTACCATTATCATCATCTAACTGAAACCAGGTTGGCCGCTCATATCCCATTACTTGACCAAATATAGCACCAGCTTCTCTGAGTTTTGGATAAATTGGAGACATTCTTAAATTTCTACCAGTTTTGAATTCATGATGTGGATATTGTAAAGCATAATGCATTCCAGGAACTTCCTTTACTCGATCACGTAAGAATTTACGATTGTTATGAAGTCCCAAAAATCGTGATACATCTAATTCGTACATGTCTAAAGATGTCGAACCATTAACTATTAATTCTGCAGTTGCTCGACCAACACCACCAGCCGCTGATATCCCCACCTACGAAAATTATCTTTTATTAATTCTATAAATAAATATTAATTTAATTCCACTTACCGTTTTCATACCAGCAGCAATATAATAGTTGCGTATTTCTGGTGCTTCACCAACTATCCATTTGCAATCTGGAGAAAATGCTTCAGGACCATTACATAATTTTTCTAAAATAGCATTTCCTAAACTTGGAATCCTATAAAGCATTTGTTCAAGTAAAATATGAAAATGATCCCAATCTTCTGGTAAAAACCTTTCTTCTGTACTTTCTAAATAAAAATTTGTTTAATATTTTAATTTATTTAAAATTAATGATAAGTAAAGATCTATACTCAACCAGGTATTGTTCCATCTTCAAATGCTGGTTTTGCAACTGGTTCAAAACCTCCAGCTAATAAACTTCCATTGTTTTCTCGAAAATAAATATATCCATCTAAATCTCTTATAACAGGTGTCATAGGATTTAAACCACTAATAGGTTTTGTATGCAGATAGTAATGTTCTACAGGATGAAGAGGTACCTAAATAAGATGTACATAATTAAAATGATTGAAAAATAATGTTTCTTGCAAATTTAATCACAATCAAAATATAAATATTTAACCTTTACATATGGTTCACTTAATTTTCCTACATTACGTGCCCAAAATCCAGCACAATTGACAAAATGTTCACATTCAATAGTACCATGTGTTGTTTCTACTGCTTCAATTCTACCATTTTGTGTAACAATTTTAGTAACTTTACAATTTTCAAATACTTTAACACCTAAAATTATTAAGGAATTAAATTTTTAACTTGATTATAACATAAAATTAAATACCATTATATTTCCTTAATTTTATGAAAAACTGGGAATACCATTTTTCCTTGCCTCTTCTATTAATGTTAAACAAATTTGATATGGATCTCCTACACCATCTCCTGAGATCCATAATCCACCAACCAAATCATCTATTCGTAGTAATGGACATATTTCTTGTACCTGCTTTGGTGTAATCAAATGACACTCAATATTACGTGATCTAAAAATATTTATATAATGCTTTATACTTGGCAAATTGTACATTTATACAAATACATACAATTACATAAAAATGGTCTCACATAGACTGTGCTTTCATTCGTTTAAATACTGTCATACGATCTCTTGTGCGTGCTAAAGAAAGACTGCCACACTGTTTCCATCCTGTTAGTAAACCTTTTTTTTCCAATTCTTTATATAATGCTATACTATCTTGAGCAAGTTTAACTTGTGCCAAACTTGGTTTAAAAGCTCCTACTAATCCTGAAGTATGCCATGTTGTCCCTCCTCCCAATCTAAATTTAGGTAAAATAAATATGAAAAAATACATTTTTATAAAATATAAAATATATGCATTTAGAAGTATACCTGCCACTTTCTATGATAACAGTTTGAGATCCCAATCCCATAAGTGAAAGATGATAAGCAACTGCACCACCCATAACACCACCTCCACATATAACAACTTTTGTTTCCTTAGGAAGTGGATCATCAACATCTTCGTTTTTTTTTGCAGTAGATTTTGAACTGCTATGTCTTATTCTTTTGTTACAATTGTAAAAAACAAAATTATCCCATTTTGTTACAAATTTATTACAAAACAATTTCGAGTGATGCCACATTGTAATAAAAAGAAATCTAATATTTTTTCCAAATTTACATGTAAATACAGTAGAAATAGACACATCTATAACTTATTACACTTCTATTAAGGTTAGATTTGTTATAGAACGTAAAAGAGAATCACTGTATTATTGTCCCATTCTTATTTTGAAATATCATTAATTACTTTAAGTTAATGTTCAATTCGTAATATTTTAAATAAGTTTATTCATTAATAGATGTTATATATTTTCATAAATGTGACCACATTTTATCAACAAAGTTTAATTCAAATTTAAAAAATGAAAACTGGTTAATTAAATTATTTCTTTATTTAATCGAATAATAATTTTATTTTTCATGTATAATAATAATATATTTTTAGAAATATACAAAAATTGAATGCTTATAAAAATAAAAAACAATAAAGGTTACTCAGAAGATTAGTTCCATTTTACGGTAGTAGTAACATTATAATGTTATTAATATACAATACATTAAAAAATATATAAAAACATAAATATTACATTAAAAAATATTGTGTTATAAATTTAGATCATTTAAAATATACTTTAAATTATCAATCGTTGAAAGTAAAAAATAAGGATAAATAATTTAACTCATAATTAAAATTTTATTTTATATCAAGTTTATTAATTTATACTTTTATTTTAGAAATATAACTTTCTTGTTATATCTTACAAAGTATTTAATTTTATTTGAAAACTTATATAAATTTTTATAATTATTGTAAAAAATCAATAGTGCACTTTATTTCTAAAAAATAATTTTTAATAATACAATGTTATTAATATATACGTGTGTGTATGTACGTACGTGTGTACGATGAGATGTATATATATACATATTCATACATACATACACATCCGTACATATATTGTTCAATATATATATTAAATTACAAAAAAGATTACATTTACAATTGCAAAACATTAAATTATAAAAAGAGATATAAATTGGGTAATTTTATCATTTTTAACAATTTTACAAAATAGATTTTTAGTAGTTCATATAATAGCAACTGCTATTAGTTGTTAGTGCAAGTTGAATACAGAAATATTATATATATAACATTTATATGTTCAGAAAAAATACCAAGTAATGATGAAAATACTTTTAATATTACTTCATGTAAAAGTAATTTTATATACATGTTACATATGAAAATTTATATTGTGCAATATTTATTGCAAACAAAACTATTAATAAACTTTTGTACATTTGAGACAATTACTCTACACATCTTTAATGAAGACATTCAAAAGCAGAACGAGTAAAATATTTTTTAGGAACTTTTTCATCTAATTTGTTTATTTCTTTAATATTTAAATTAATGAGACTTTTTATGAAAGTAAAAATTAAATATTTTTTTTATACTATGTGCAATCTTGCAAACTTTCACATAACAAATATTTAAAGCTGATTGTTTATATCCCAAATATTGGAAATGTTTTAATTTATAAAAATTAAAAATTGTTTGCTATATATACATAACTTTCAAATGGTTTTAAAGTGAAATGCAATAGTTACTAATATTGTGTTACTTTATTTCCTATAATGACCCAGATAGGCTTTACAGTTAGAACAACTGTGATGGACATCCATACATTCATCAATACAGCAAGGAATCAAACAGCATCCAAACCAACATCTGTTGATGATAATACAGTAAATAATAATAGATAAAATATTTAGAAAGTATTAAATTGATCACTAAAAAGAAATTTGTATGTATACCCCATTAATGCAATCACAACTCCAGATATATAAGCAATCATGCCAGGTTCTGTCTTTATTGTTGTATCAACTTGTGCAAAACAATATGGACAGGTGGTACGTGTTGACTGAGGTCCAAGTGGAATAATTTGTATAGTAGTTGTTGGTCTTGAGTCTACAATAACAATGGAAATTTATATTGTCAATTATTTTCTTAATTAGTTTAATGTTATTATAGATTTCATTAGAATAAAATAAAAATAAAATGCACAAGATGTTTCTGGAGCTGAAGCAGGTAGATGTGTCCCCAATGTCTGTGAATAATCAGGTGGTGCAAGTGGTACACATGACTCATAAGGTGGTGGTGGCGGCTCAGATTTATACATAATGTATTACTTATAAGTAGTTTATCTATAATTAAACATGATTATATAAGTATACACAAATAAGAAATAATAGTGAATTTATGGATTCATATTAACAATTATATTTAAATAATACAAACGCGCGCGCAATTTAAAATCTGTATTGTATTACAACACAATGTGAGCATTATACAAACAAAATTCAGGACAATTTTTATTCGGTTACTTAACTCGTATATTTTTTTGAATTACTCAAATAATAAATTTTAATGATATAGTCACATAATAAAATATCCCGTTAATCATAATAAAACAATTTATCTTATAAAACTATTAAAAATTAACTAAATTTTAATCATGCGTAATTGTAATTTAACAATGATTGTTTTAAAAATTTTCACTAAAAATAATAACAATAGCCGCTTCAATATCTACAAATTGATTGCAAAATTGTGTTATAACTAACATTCAGTTCATTTGAGGTAAAGTGAGAAAAGTCATGACAATCTTTTACTAATATTTGGTTAAATACATAGTGAATTATAGTTTCACCTACCTTAATAAAATGATAAGAAATTGAGTACCAATTATTTAGATAATGTATGAGTAATTTCTAAATATGTAGTCCATGTGTATAATTTTAATAGGTTGAAGTGTAAATACGAAAAAGGTAAGAAATATTCTTATATACATATGTAGATGGCGCATCACGAGTTTCATGAACATTCCATTGAAACTAATATTGATTATTTAAAATTTTTAAATTTTGATATTACTTTTTAATCTGTTTCCTATTTAAATTATTCAAATAAATTATAAAAAAGAATTTCTTATATATGTATATTTAATACTTAAAATGAATTATAATTTCTTCTACACATGTTCTCATATATTTTGTTCATTGGCTGAGTACTTAATGTAAAGCAAACCGTACTATATGCAATGCAATGCATGACATACAATGTGAATAAGTCTTAAGAAATCAATATCATTTTATAGCGCATATCTATGTATATCTAAACCATAGATCAGAGCGTGGTATTTAATCTTGCTTGACACAATAAACAATCGTTCGTTCAGTGTGAAGAACAGATGTTAGGTGATTGTGTGCATTATTAACTCTTATTATCTACTTTGAATGAAAAATATTTTAAAACTTTAAAAGGTTATAGATAAACATACATTTTTTAATTTCATACTTTTTCATTGAATTTTTTTTGTGTTAAATATTTTTTATTTACAATGAAATACGTATCTTACTTGATATAATGTAATGTTTTAAAATATTTTTTAGCTCTTTGTTTTCTTAGCTTTTGTAAAAATGAAGATATTGATCAGGTAATAATTTAATCCTGCTTATTTAAATATTAATAAATATATTTTTATAAATTTTTTGTTACTAACTGGCAGAAGTATTGTTTAATAAATTTAAAAAATGGTATTAAGTCGAAATGATAAAAGAAAAAGAAAAGAAGGAGATTTGGTGGATCTTATGGAACCACTTTCAGAGTCTCCAAAAAGGTAAATAACATTTTAATATACCTAAAAGTAATTTACTATTTATTAGCTAATATACATCCTTTAGATAATGATATTAGTCATAAGTTATATAAATGTATACAAAATAATCACACTTTAGAAATGATTAAAAAAAATCATAAAGTTATTTTGTTTATTATGTATTTGTTACATATACATCGTTTATTATAGGACCAAAGTACATGCACAAAGAAAATTTGCACAAGGTGCAACAACAGTTTTTAATCCATCACATACTCCCATTAAGGATAAAGAAAAAAGTAAACCAACAG
Organism: Eufriesea mexicana; assembly: GCF_001483705.2. Lineage (NCBI taxonomy): Eukaryota > Metazoa > Arthropoda > Insecta > Hymenoptera > Apidae > Eufriesea > Eufriesea mexicana. The sequence goes on from NW_016910880.1 coordinate 545,846, forward strand.
TTATAACAGAATTAATAACTCACAAGCGACCAAATACAGAAGATTTTTTAACATTTTTGTGCTTTAGAGGTTTTGAAACTTTCATTATGTTCAATTATATCTTATCTATTAGTGGTTAATTCATCTTTTTATGTAGGAACATCAATTTTACCTCCAAGTCTAAATTTTTTTAATGTTGGAAGTAAAAAAGAAAAGCCAGATCCTAAACCAGCACGTATAGCAACAGATAAAATTACATCTTCAACTAGTACATCCACTGAAAATCAAAAGCCAGATCCAAGTCAGAAAACTGTTACCAAAGTGAAGCCTGTTATTGCTGATAAAAAGAAAGTTCCAAATACAATACAAAAAAACATTACAACATTTAAAAGCACAACATCTACAGTACAAGCACTTAAAAAGAAGTATCAAGAACAGCGTCTTGCTAAACAAAGAATAAAGAATAAATTTAAAACATCATGTGTTATGAGAACAAGATCTTGTACAGAAAGAACGTTATTAAAATCTGTAAACAAGTTAGCACCCAGAAAATTTTTACCAAGAATGGAAACTAAGAGACTTGGTTTACGAAGTAGTGTACTAGCAGACAAAACAAAAAAAGCTCCACCAAAAGTTAAGTCTGTACCATCTAAACCAAAGAAAAAGGTTATATTGAAACAAAAGAACAGTGATACATCAAATTCAGATTCTACATCTGATGAAGAAGAGGAAGGACCTTCTGAAAAATCAGTACCACAGATGAAACGTATAGTCCAAAAAACTGTTCAGAAAAATATATGTACAAGAAGTAAATCTGAAATGAGAAGAATTACACGTTCTCATAGTGGTACAATTTCTCCAAAAAATCTTAGTAGAAGACCAACAAGAAAAACTAAAGAAGCAGCTGCAGTATATATGGAAATCCTTGGACGAAAACTTGTAAGCCCTGATTTAGAGAATGATGATAATGTTTCTATGGATAGTTTTCCAGAATTACCAAATACACGTAAAATTGTTCAAGCAGAAAGTGAAGTTAAAACTAAAGTTAAACAACCTGTTACAAAAACGACTACTAAGAATAAAGATGGTAAAATTACTGCTATCCAGAGTACATCAAATAAACGTTTAGATAAAACAAAAACTAATAAAATTTCTTTCAAAGGTAAAAGATTAATAAGGGTTCATAAGTATTGTGAAATTGACAGTGATGAAGAATCTGTGAGTTCTAATGGAACTAGTAACACAAGACCTGTTACAAGACGAAGTTTAGGAAAATTAAATAAACCTGTAAGTCGATATCTTAGATCTTCTACTAAGAATGTAACTGCAAGAATAGAGATTCAAAACAGTATAAATATTAAATCAAAATCTCAAGTTCAGAGTAATCTAAAATTTAATAAAGAAAAATTTGTAATGAAACGTAAACGAGAACAAAGTTCTAACAAATCATTACATGAAAAAGGCAATGGAATAAAGCAAAAAGAAATAAAAAATACAGCGGATGAAAGTACAGATTCTGACGAAGAAACGTTAGGAATGTTACTTAATAAATTAAAGAGAAAGAAAGATGATAATGTGCAAAAAGAAATTGCTAATAAAAATAACGATCATGGGATTGAAGATAAAAATGAACAGCCTCCAAATGAAAATTTTGGAAAAATGGATCTTTCAAAAATATCAGATGATGAAGAATCTTTTCGAGGATTTACAAAGAAAGCAATATCCAAAGTATTAAATTCTTGTCAAACACATGTTAATGTTAATCTCCTTGCCACGAAAAAAACTAATGATAAATTAGAAACAGTTACAACAGAAGATGGGCAAACTTCAAATGTAGTTAATGAAGGTATTAATGAGATAGATAAGGAATTATCAAATAATGAACTTTTATCAAATAAAAATTCTGCTTCAATGATGAACATCTCAGATAATCAGTATCTTCAGAAAATTGAAAAAGATAAATTAGAATTACCTAATTCGTTATCCCATGGGGTAGATTATGAAATATCAACAAACAATCCTGAAAAAGAATTTCATCACAAAACAGAAATTTCCTCCGCAAATGTTATTGATATGTCTTTATCAACACTACATGTAAGAAAAGAAAAAGTAAATATGTCAACTGAACAAATTGAAAAATGGTTGAATGAAAGTTCACTTGCTAAGGAAGAAAGTAAGTTAGAAATGGAAAATGTATCTACTTTTAAATATGATGTTTGTGAAAAAAAGGCTGATGTATCACATTTATCAATTTCAACAAAAATTCAACATTTGGTAAGACCAGTTAATGTCACTCTTTCTAAATTAGCAGAAAAGGCTAATGTAAAAGATCGTATGCATATATGTAATAAATATGCTCCTATTATAGCAGGAGAATTGCAATCTGATATAAAACAGCAAAATGACTTTTCTAATATTAATATTAATAAACATAATACAAATTTAAAAGATATTAATAAAGGGCGAAATATAAAGTCAAATAAAGATTCAAGTCCTGGAGAAGAAGGTGACCTTGCATCAAAATCTGATCCAAGTTTAATAGATAGTTCTAGTGAGAAAAAATTACCATTAGAAAAGAAAACTATATTCCAACCAAGGAAACCATTTTTACCGAAAGTTAAAGAACGTAAAACAGTAACACCTAATGCAAATGCATTTTCTCCAGAAAATGAAAGCAGTGTTTATGCATTTGAAAGTGATACAGAAGTCCCTGTTAATACTCCCTTTAGACGTAAAGTTCGAGAGCCTAATAAATTAAATGTGACTCTTAATCTATCTGAATCTGACATAAATAAAACTGAAAATAATGCAAATAAGCCTGAGAATAATACCAACAAATTTGATACTAATACAAAGAAATCTGAAAATAACACAAATAAGTTTGACAATAACACAAATAAATCTGAGAACAATAAATCTGAGAGTGAAACAAATAAAAATGTAGAAAAGATAATAAAAGATAATAATGAAGCTACAGCATTTAAGGAAATTTCCAACAATATTCCACCAAAAAATGAAACTGAGATAGTAGAGATAAAAAGTACATCTAATACAATATTAAATGTGAACAAATTTGAATTACCAAAAAATTTTGCAACTTTAGCTAATATACAAGTTCTACCATTAGATAAATTGACAACAACTTGGAGTAATGTAAATTGTAGTGCTTCAATAGCTGTACAAGTAAACCTTGATGATAATGCACAAACACAAGAACAAATGGGGCAAGCAGATGCAAATCAACAGAAAAGTACAGAAATATCTACTCAGACTGAGAGTAATAATGAAAATGATGATGAGAATGATGGTCAACTATTTTATATACCTTTACAAGCTGTCACAAGGAATGGACCAAATTTAGTCCAAGGACAACAATTGATTCAAGGAGTAGCTGTAAAACTTGGTACTGAAGGGCCAAATGGTCCTAATCAGAAAGTTCTTCTAAGAGCAAAATTAGTTACCAAACCTCCATCATCAATTGCACGTTGCCCTCCTGTAGGCACAGTTCAGCCTACAACTCGTACTCCACTTAACTCTACCCTTGTAACAACTGATCATTCAGTACCATCTACTTCTTCATCCACAGCATCAAATATTACTGTATCTAATTCTGAACTTCAATTATCTTCTCCAAATAAAAATGAAAACATAGTACAAACAACAAATAAACAAAATATTGGGACTACTCTAAATATAGGAATTGAAAAATTGCAGAAATCCCCAAAAACTTCTAGAGAAAGAAAAACCTCAATTGATTCAAATAAGAATGGAAAAAGGTAATGTAATTTTAATACAAAAGGTAATGTAATTTTAATACAAAAGGTAATACAATTGTTATTTGAAATATTGAATATTACTTTTGTCCTTTGTTAAACATATTCTTATGCATTTTTTAAATTTTAGATGTCAAATCAAAACAAAACAAAAAAGTTCTGAAATTTATTCCCCCACTAATAATGTAACATTTCCAAGTGCAAAAGATGAAAATAATGAGGCACGTTTAGTTGAAGCTCCAACATTTCATCCTAGTGAAAAAGATTTTCAAGACCCTTTAGAATATATAGACAAAATAAGACCAATTGCAGAGAAATTTGGAATATGTAGAGTTGTACCACCACCTAATTTTAAAGTAAAGTCTAATCAAAAAATTTTTACAAAATTAAATGCTTATATTCGTAAAATATGAGTACATCTTTTTCTCTTTCAGCCGGAATGCAAAGTGTCAGATGATATGCGATTTACTGCTTACAATCAGTATGTACATCGTATGTTACATAGATGGGGTCCCAATGTGAAAGAAATGATGGCTATAAAAAAATATTTAGCTACACAAAGCATAACATTAACACATCCACCTTGGGTAGAATTTTTTTCTATTTTATTTTTTTCTTTTTTTTTGCTATATTTGATTTTTTCTTTCTTTCTTTCATACTTATTACTATCTCTAATGTTCTCCTCCTACAGATTGGTGGTATGGAAGTTGATTTACCTCATTTATATCAAACAGTTCAAAGTTTAGGTGGATTAAAAGAAGTTATTGAAAAGAAAAAATGGCAGAAAGTAGCTGATGGAATGAAAATACCAAAATCTGCCCAAGATCGGGTAACCAAATTAGATGACATCTATTGTAAATATTTATTACCATATGATACATTATCTCCAGGTATTTGTAAATAAATGTAAAACGTATAATAGCATAAAAATCCATATAATTTTTGAAAGTTATTTATTAATAAAATAATCTACTTAGAGGAACGAGGCAAGTTATTTGATGAGGTTGAATCTGAATGGATGAAAAGAGAAAGTAGAGCTTTACAAAGGCAAAATGCACCAATAAGTGAAAACGAAGAAGATGAAGATGATGATAGCTCTGAAGAAATTGAGGAATGTATTGTGAAAGTAAGAGTCCCAAAATCATACTTATATTTATATATTTTTCAGTTCTTTTTAATTTATAGAAAATACACGATTTTACAGGGTCGAAACATGCCATTAAATGCTTTTTACCGTATTGCACGAAATACACAACGTATGTGGTTTGGTGAAAATCAGCGATCTGGAAACGAAACTGAAGGTGCTTCTGCAGATGAGGTTGAAAATGCGTTCTGGAAACATGTTGCAGAAAGAAAACGACATGTTTGTGTACATGCTGCGAGCATTGATTCAAGTGGACGCGGTTTTGGATTTTCTGTTGCTAAAAATAGTCCATTTGCAAGACATCCATGGAATCTTAAAGTACTTACTAATAATGCTGGATCAGTGCTAAGAGCTTTAGGTCCTATAATGGGTATGGAAACATTTTTTTAATTTCTATAAGCTAAACCAATTATAATCGTCAGTTGATGTTTCTTTCTTTTTCCTTGTTCTTTTTTTTTTTTACGAACAATTTAATTTTATTTATAGGCGTGACAGTACCAACACTTCATGTCGGCATGTTATTTAGCGCATGTTGTTGGTATCGCGATCCTCACGGTCTTCCTTGGATAGAATATTTACATACTGGTGCTAAAAAAATTTGGTATGGTATACCAGATGAACATAACAACAATTTTAGAGAGGCTCTTTCAAAAATGGTTCCACGATACTGTAAAAATAAAACTATATGGCTACCATCAGATACAGCAATGGTTCCTCCAGAATTATTAGTTAGTAATGGAGTATCATTATGTCAAACTGTACAAGAACCAGGACAGTTTATAATTGTATTTCCTAAAGCATTTACATCAAGCATATGCACTGGTTATGTAGTATCTGAAAGCGTTTATTTTGCACAACCATCTTGGTTAGAAACTGCAGAACAAGTATTTAAAGTAAATGAATATTTTTCTATTCTGCATGAATTATTTTATGAATTTCATAATATGATAAAATAATTTTAAATAATTATTTTAGGATATACAAGATAGCTGTGAACCATCAATCTTTTCATTTGAAAGATTATTATTTAATATTATTAATGATTCTAGATCTCATATAGAAGTATTAAAACAGGTAATTACTAAAGCTACTATTAATAATATAAACTTCATAAAAAATAAAAAATAATTACATTTGCAGATTTTACCAAGTGTAATTAAAATTCGTGAAAAAGAAATAAATTATCGTAAACAGTTAGAATTAGTGGGTCTTACAAATACAGAAAGATTACCTTTACCAGATAGTGGAAAACGAAAAAAGGGGAAAAAAGTAAAAGAAGATGATGGTGACTTTGAATGTGAAACTTGCAGAGCTAATTTATTTGTCTCATTAGTTAATAATTCACAAGATGAAAGTGTTTACTGTTTATCACATGCATTGCAATTATTTAATAGAAAGAAACAAATTTTAAAACATACTACTCTAATGTATACATATAATGAGGTAAATATATTCCTTTCTATTCTTTTTTGTTTTACTAAAAGAAAATTCACTTAGGTCTTTTACAAATGATTTTATTTGAAATAAATTTTTATTTTTTAAATAGGAGGAAATAAATGACTTGATTCATAAACTAGAAGAAAAAATTGAAGCCAAATCTAAAAAGACTAATCAAATCAAACAAACAAAGTAATAAGTCTACAAAGTTATTTATTAAATTATGTAGGTAATAATTATTTATTAATCTATTTCAAAGTAATTATGCAAATCTATTACATATATGTCATATTTATTCCTTTTGTCAAAACAATATAATTGTATATAAAAAGTAAGTTTGTTTGACGAATTTACGGCGGATCAACTTAAAATATTTAAAAGAAATATCTTTATGCACTTGTAATAAAACTCGTAATTTTCGAAATGAAAGAATTAATTTTAGTATATGTAAATCGTACTTTTAAGTACGATATTTAAATATATATTTTCTTGCATCTTATCCTCGTATACCATAATGATAAATATAAGATATACGAATATATATACTATGTTTCAATAGTCTGCAGAATTATAGAAATATAATCTTATCAAATATTTCTTACAATAGGTAAATTCTATAACACTTATTATTTAAGAACTAAATAAATAATAACATAATAGCGTACTTATGTATGCAAAATTTATTATGATTACTTTAAGATCATAAAATAAAAATTATACCATTCTCAATATGAGAACATACATATTAAATAAATTTCTTTGACAAATTACATCATTAATATTATTATAGAAATCAACATATATACTATAAGATCAAATAAATATCACATAATGAAAAATGCTTTAAGAATTTATAATTAATTTCTATAATATTACAATTAAATATACAAAAATGATTTATTTGTATAAAAAATGATTAATAGTACTTTTTTACGTGTATATTTATGTATGTTACAAAAGGATGGTGTTGACCAAAAAAAATTTTGACATAAAAATTGATTGAGAAATTTTTACTGAAATCTGGTCTTTCACCGCAATTAATAATAATTTATGAAATGTGCATGGTTCAATATTGATTATCTATTATTATGCTATGTGTCTATAATTAAGCTTTCTGGAAATTTTGCTGCTTAGATACAATAGTATATTTCATAAATACAATCAACTGAAAAAATATTACTAAACAGTAAAAGATAATTATGCTTTGTAGTTAAGGAATTAATAACACAGACTATAAATAAATGATAGACTGCATAGCCTTATGTTAGGTTATAAGATAGGTATACACTATGAAGATCATATTGCAACAAGAAAGTACGATAAAATAGTTATAATACTGCTGCTGAAAAAGATTCACTGCAAAATCATAATAATACAAAAACTAAGCTTATCAAGATACTTTGTGTTCACCCTTCAAAACAACAAATTACAAATTGGTTTAGTAATTTAATGATGTAATTGCAAAGTATAGAGTTGTAGGAGGAGATATTGTCCCTATAGCTTGTTCATTGTTATATGTTCCTGAGAATGATATAAGATTTGTATCACCACAGAGTCTTATTTTATCAATATCGAAATCACACATTGCACACAATATGTTTGTAAATACTATAGCAGAGATAGCTTTGCTACAGCTCAAATGTATTATGTCCATATTGATGAAATGGATTGAACTATTGAAGATGAATTCCTATATGTACAAATCAGATTTAATGAAAATACGATTCTTTGTTTTTTCAAAGATAGAATATAATAGATGAAGTAATAATGCTGGTTTTAAATAACTGCAACTATTTTTATTCACTGGAACCTACTTAAGAAATTTAATCTCATACTAGCATAGTAAGCATCACTGCTTACTTAAATTTAGAAGATTATGTAAATAACAAAATATGTAAGCATTCTGCTTAAAATATATTCTAAAGGGTATTTATTTTGAAAATTGATTTGTCATCAGCTTCTATGACTTGGAATCATCACTCTAGCCAACAGATTATATTTTTATACTGAGTTATTAAACAAGCTGGCTTTTCTAAAATGACAAATCTGACAATAATAGTTGACATTATTGCAGAAATGTATTATATTGATATTGATTACATTGTATCATATGGTATTTCTGCTGACCAGTTTAAGGTTATTAATACAGTTAGGTATGGAAATTTACAGAAATGTATTTTCCTCAATTAATAGACTATTTGTAAACCTAAGAGCTTATGCAGATGTTGCATATATCTGTGTATTAATTAAAACAAAACTTATTAAGAATGCATCACAGAATATAGAGAGTAAATTGCTAGTATGTAATCAAAAAGAACATAAAAGGTCATAGTGAATGATATATAGGGACATAGCTCCTTAAACGCTATGTCAAAATTGGACAACGTGTAAGTTGTTTATATAGACGAAAAATAGACTGAGTCTAAGTTGTGCATATATAAAGATAACTGTTGAGTTGGCTTGACAGCAATCTGTTAAGAAATAAGGTGTCACAGAAATGAGATTGCTAGGCAGGCATCCAGAGAAGTTGATACTGCAAATCGGGAATGTGTGGTTTGACAATTGCTTAAAGCTGAATAAATCAAATTAGAAATCTATTTGATGATGCTACAAAGGTACTTATTGACTTCATGATTCTCAAGGACAACATAAGTGCTGGGTGAAAAGTTTCTATGAAAATCAAGATTGCTACTCAGCAAAACTCAATGCAGGTCCCATTAGCCAGCATGTTAGGCACTGCCACTAGCATTTCTATATTATTTAAGAAAATAGATAACCCAATGCAAATTGCATTTGCTCATTGGTAAATAAATGAATGTAACAAGTATATGAATTAAAACACCGTATGTTATCAAGGCACAGTGTTAATTTACGAGGAGGCAATATTGAAAAGGAAGATCTTGATCTTCATCATAGTGGACTTGCTAAAGGAGAACCACCTAACAATTAAAGTCAATATAAATGAGAAGAAAAATGTGTTCTACTTTTTGGTATGATACATAACATTATTTAATTTACTACTAACGTCTAATTAAATTCCATAATCCTGTTTGACATTATTTATATTGTGTTTATATGCTGCATGTTATTATGTAAATTTTTATTTTAATTTTTAACTTTGCTAATGCTAATCAATGTTGCATTTTTTATTTACCTTATGATGAAAAGTATATCAGACACAAGAAACAGCAGCTTATTTAAATTGTTCCAGTAGTGAGAGATAATATTACAAAAACAAAAACAAATGTATGATAATAGACAAATAAAATAAAAGTAAATGATAATTATAAAGTAAATTTTTTAAATCTTTTACTACATATTTTGTTTGTCCTTTTTATAGTTTTAAGTGTTAAAATAGAAACTTATAACTGTTCAATGGAATGATATAAAAAAAATTAATTTAATGGAAATAATTATGCAATTATCAATTATATCTTTAAATTAAGATATTTGTGATAATTATTAACATTTTCATTAAAAGTTAAAAAGGTTGTAGAATTAATAATTAAATTCATATATAAAAATATGTATAAGATGGAGTAAATGCTACATAAACATGGCATGACTTTTCAGAATAAATAAATCTTATATCATTGCAGACCAATATCAAAGTTTAAACTTTACTGCTCTCTACGTTGCAATATATTAGACAATATTTGAGTAGAGTTCTCACCAAATTTGACTGTATCATCTTCATCTGAACTGAATTCTCCATTTAAAAGATTTGTCAATGAAGTCGATTTTTGAGTTAACAAAGGCAAATTTGTATCAACTCCTTCATCATTTTTTAAATTATTATTTGAAAGAGAATTTGCTTGTAATTCCAGATTTTCAGCTTTTTTGTTCCTATTTGATAATATTTTTTGGATGGTATGAATTATGATTCCACAAAGGCACATTAATAATCCTATAAAGTTGAGACCACTCATTTCATCACCTTTCCATTCTACAGCCAAAATTAAGATACATATTTCCTAAAAAGGATTTACAAATATATTTTATACAAATAAAATTAGTTAATTAATTAATATTAGATAAAATCATATAATATTAATATTATATAACTTAACGTAATATATATTTTAATTTACCTTAATTATGCCAATAATTGAAAGTGTAAGACTAGAAGTGTATGTAATAACTAAAAACTCCATAACTTCCATATGAAAAGCTACAATAGCACTCCCAAATATAACAGTTGTAGTCATTGCAATTGCCTGAACATCATTCCAATCGGTATTTTTAAAATTAATATACAGACTAGGGCCTAAAAATAATATATATTTTCTGACCTTTTCATTTAAAAATATTATAACAAAAAATAGTTAAATATTTTACATATATATACCTTCAAACCACATCATCACTGGTATAATAGGTAATAACATCCATAACTGCATATAGTACATCATATCAATTGGACTTTTCATTCCAAGTTTAGATTTTTGCATAATTAATTGTGTCATAGTCCATCGAATACCACTTGAAAATGATGCTAAGAGGCAAATAACAAATCCAAAAATTCCAAATTGTGTCGATTTATAGGTAAACATAAATAAGCCTCCTGATATCATTACTACAATACATGTTAATGACCAAGACTATAACAAAATTATTTCTTTAATGTATCATATTTTAAATATTCATATAAAAAGTTAATATTATTACCTTTTTCTCTAATTTCAAGAAAAGAGCAAAACCAAGAATAAAGACAACAGAAGTTGATTTTGTCATAGTATATCTAAATAATATAATCCATTAACATTATTATATAAAAATAAGTATATTTCATTTTATTCTCAGTGCAAGCTAGTAAAATACATACAGTGACATAGTAATTAATGAAATTGCCCAATTTGATAGACCAACATCAAGACCACTAGCTATGCTAACTGGCATAACCATTGCTATTATATTTTGCAAAGGAAGTTTTAATTGCTGTTGTTTTTTCCAACATGTTTTGATACATCTTATTAAAGCAGATAATAAAAATTTTATTAATAAATGACATATTACCACAATAAGTGGAAAATGAAATCCCTAAAAAATATATATATATTTAAAATAAAAACAAATAACAAATTTTTATAAATTATAAATTTTTGTACTTACATATGTGTTATAAAGCCATTTTAGATAAAATGTTAAACCCACAGATGAGACGAAGTAACAAAGAATTAATATGATAGTTTGAGAAGCTTTTTTCCAAAGAGGTATTTCTTTCTTTGATACATTTAAAAATTCTTGTACAGGTTGTACAAAATAATCTGATGTATCATCTGTATCTTTTGCAATTTGATATTTTACATGTGATCTTGTCATATTTTAAGAAAAAATATTCTGTAAGTATAAGTTTATAATATTAATTGTAATACTATATACATATTTTTGAGAGTAAAATAATAATAAATTCATTTACTACATAGTGCATAATGGAATAAATAAACTACATAATAGTTAAACATAAGAAAAAATTAATAATATTAGCATTTAAAAAGTACTATTCCTATTTATTGTTCATATTTTGTGTTAGTTTCAGTAACATTTAAGTATTAATTATTATTATTATTATTATTATTATTATTATTATTATTATCATCATCATCATCATCATTATCATTATTATTATTATGTATGTAATAATATTTATGTATAATTCAATAATATTTTTTGATAAAAATTTATGATTTATGATAACATTATGTAATGTAGCAAAATATAATTAAATATTGTTATAAATATGTTAAACATACCTTATTATAGTTTATTAAATGCATAAAAAGTAGTTATAAATTGCTGTATGTTTATTGTTAAACATCTGTTATCAAATTATATGTTCAATGATAGGAACAATCGTACAACGATGAAAACAGAATTTTCAGATTCATTCTGTAAATTCATAACATGTAGATTCTTGTCAATTTACATGTATTCACAATCACGAATGAGAATATTGAAAAGAAAAAGAAATTAAAATACATATCGTTATCACTTACTTCGATGTGACATACGACATAAACGTGAAGCCATGTATAAACATAACCTAAAAATTACAGTAGAAAGACAGAAGCGTAGTACACTGCAATTAGATAAATATTATTTTTTAAATTTTCTTATCAGTCTTAAATTTTCTGCAGTGATAAGCTTATTTGCAGAACTGTTTAAACTTTCATTAAAGTTTTCCTAAAATCTTCGATATTCAAGTAAATACAAGTACTTAAAACAATTTTATTTTTAAATAATTAAATGTTTAATTATTACGTTATTGAAGAAATTGAAATTAATTTTAATTTTCTAAAAATTAAATTCAATTATAGTATTAGATTATATAAATATGGATTAAAAAATAGAATCGAAATATATACATTGTATTAAATTAATTGTTATAAATAATAACAAATGATATAAATATTGTTTTTTGTTTAACACTTCTAACAAAAATATAGAAAGTTATTAACTATATTTTATTTTAGAGTATATTTACACTGAGTAATAACATCAAATAAAAAATTGAAGTATAAATATTTATATTAAATGTTATTTTATGTAAAATGCAATTCTTTTTGAAATTACTTCAACTTGATTTACTCAGTGTAAATTAAATGTACATATATAGCTACTTTTTATTTTATAAAATATATTTTAGAAAATTAGCAAATAAAATTATTTACTAATTAAATGCAGATTACATACTTTATATATATTACATTCACTTATCAGAATAAAATATACTTAATAATTCTACTATGATTTGAAGACAAACCCTAAATTTAAAATATGAGACATAAAGATTCCAAACATGTAAATCAAAAATATTTCAAAGAAATATATTAGTATATTATTGATGATATTTTTTTATCTATGCTATTTAATTGGATTGTCTTCAATTCATGTTATTATATTCTAACGAAACTTTATCGTATACATTAATTCATGAATACACATATACAGGATTATTAGAAAAACAGTATATTACAGATGACCTAAATGTAATCAATTGCATATTTTTATTACACATATATAATTAGTCGCTTCTTATTCATATGTTATCTACGGTCACTGCGCCCACCATTTCTGTATCCCCCACGACCACGAGAATTAGTTTTTGTTGTAACAGTTGTTTTCGCAGTTGAATCACCAGAATATCTTGCAGATCCTCCTGGGAGTCCTGAAGTATTACCACTATTTCCACCACTACTACTATTATTACTATTTCCACTCTTTGCTGTTGTAGAACTACCAGATGTACCACTAGTAGGTGTTGTTGAATTACTCTGAATTGCCTACAATAAGACAAATTAATTTTACTATTAATAAAAGTACAAAAAGTAATTAATTATTTATAGATCAAAAAATAAATGTATTATCAACATTTAATTCAAAGATATGAATAAATTTGACAATAACATACTAATGGTTGCCTTCCAGGTTGACCAGCAATATTATTTGTGTTTCCATTGTTAGTAATGCTATTATTAACATTACTGCCAGGTGGACCAGATCCACTTTGATTAATCAGTTGTTGTGCTAAAGCAGGATTTGGTTCACTCATGTTCAATTGTTCATTTATTACCATACAAAATTCTCCGATTTTTTGTATGTCCCCATTTTTTCCTGAATATAATGTTAAACATTGTCTCCAAACAGATGCATAACCTTTTGTTAATCTTACAATGTCACCTGGAACTAGAAGCTGACCAGGTTCGTCCCAAATTGAAACATTCATGCATGCTGTACTGTCTGCCACTTTAAACGTTCGAACTTCGCGGTTTTCTTTGGTGATAGTAGGATGACCAACTTCCAGAACAATAAACACTACGTTAATGTTTTTCTGACCCGGCCGTATGTCTTTTATCAGTACGTATTCCATTGTTTTAACAATTAATATACACTTTACACTAGCACTCTGTACGAACAATCACCTGTACGTGTATATCTGAAAATACGTCAGATGTATGTTCTTACTTTACGTATTGCTTAATTTAACTTCCCTATTATCTTCAATATGCGTCCGATATTGTATATTACATCAATTTTTTCTACCAGTACTTAGAATAACACTAATGAATGTCTAAAATATTTGATTGTGTAAAGTAAGAAAGAAGTTCATTAAAAAGGTAATACGGGTGTTATGCTGTTGGTAGCTGGTAGAGTGAATGTCGGCCATCTTATTTTAGTACGTCATACGGACACTAGCTTCGCTACTGTATTACAATATGCGCGTCATCGAAATAGCTGGTTGTAACATGAGTGTTACTGTTATTACTACGTAGGGTAAAACTGAACATGTATTTGAAATACATATGTGTATTATACGTTTTTATGAGCACATATGATTATGTATATACACAACTTGTGTACATGCGTATTTGCATATAGAATTTACACATATGTTAAGTGTATGCATTTAGTCTATTTATTAAAATAAAAAAAAACTTTCCTATTATACAAAGTATACATCTTTTTGTTACGTATAAAAATTATATTTCAATGTTTTTTGTTGTATTGATTATATGTTATATAAATGTAGCAGAGTCTTTTTAAAAATTGTAAACAAATAAAAATTAAATTACATATTTCTAATTTAACATTATACAAAATATAGTTTAGTCGTAGTAAACTTACAAAGTTCAACATAATAAACGATTTAAAATCTATTCTTTGAAATTTGTCTTGTTAGTTGGGTAAACGTATTCGACTACCGCGAAACTTGTGTTATAATTATTAATTATTCAAAGAATACAAATATTGACGAAATTTCTCTCATATTTTAATGCCTACTAATGTCGATGAAAGTACATAATCATAAGTAATGATACACAACACTTTATTATTTTGATAAATTGGTGCAAGAGCAAAATAATGTCAACATTACGCTTTTAGATAATGGACGTGGACGAATCTTTAGATCCAAAAGAATTGAAAATTACTCTCGAAACGTATAAAAAATTGGCAAATGATTTTGCAAATCATGACACGATCTTGAAGGTAAGAAACATTTTGAAACTTATTTATGCTTTTTCTTAATAACAATTTTTTAATTGTAGGATAAAACAGTTTTGTCATATGTAGCATACGTTTTAGAAATACCCGATTTAGAGATTGTTAATTTGAGTTTAGATATTCTGGAATTATTTGTTAAAAATGTTGATAATTATGTACATATAACCTCTACTTTTGGAGTTCGCGAAGCCTTAGATGCAATTATAAATAAGTATAATGTAGATGAACCAAAGATCTCTAAACGAGCACAATGTATAAAAGATGATATAGAAAGAATGAAACCACCAATATATAATTTGCGAAGTAGATGTCGAAGAGTTATAGAGCCTAAAAAGTTAAAAACTCATGTAATCGTGTTACATATTCAAGGTTTATTACCGGTAAATATAAATAATATATGTGTTGGGCATACTAAATAAATGTTTGTTTATTTAATATCTGATAGTAAATTATATATAAAATAGGAAACTCGTGCAGAATTAGAGGCAATACTAATAAGAATCAATGGATTAGTTTCTCTTGTTGTTGATGTAGAACATCAGCGTGTTACAATGCGTACTTTAAGTTATGTCACTGCAAAACAAATTGCAGAAGCTATTCACAAAAATTCAGAGAATATGGAAGCAAGATTAGTAACAAGAAACAAATTCAATCAAGAATATCTTGTTAAGTTGGTAAATATTTACATGTGGTGAATTAAAAAATTTTATAAATAAAGCAACTTGTGATATTTTATTAATAATATATATTACTATGTAAAGATTCATACAGGAAATAATGGAGATACAGAAGATATGCCAGATTACTTACCTGAAGAAGATGAACAAGAAGATGGAAAAGAAGGAGTTGTATCATTACTGACCGGGTTAAGACAAAGTGCTTCATCATTGTATAAATCAACTGCTGAATTTTTGCACAATTCATTTTACTGGTAAACTTATAAGATTTAGTGTATTATATATTATTTTTTATTCTATTATTAATGAACAATTTAATAAAAGTAAAAAATGTTTGAATTTGTATTTTTTACCAAAAAGAGTTTTACTAAATTCTCTTTAAACAATTTTAATCAATTTTTCTTATTTACTTTGTTATTAAATTTGAAGTTATTTACTTTGGTTTAAACTTAATATTGTATTTAAATATTATAATATTTAAGAAACACTGCATGTATATTAAGAAATATAGATAAATTTAGATTTCTTATTATATTTGATAATGCTGAAAATCTGATGTCCATACTTAATGTTTGTTTCTCATTAAACTGTATATATGTAATTTATTAAAATTTATAAACAAGTAAAAAGTGATAAAAATATATAAAAATTGCAGTATCTAAACAGACTTTTACATATTCAATAATAGAATAAAAAAAAAGTTACAATTACCAACTCCATAAGCATAAAGCGATTTATTCAAATAAATGTTCTATGCTAAATGTATATTAAAGTAGTATTAATATTACAGAAATAAATTTATTTTAAATTATGTTAAGTATATATTTCTTGAATTATTATTATAAGCAAGTAACTAAATATTTCAAATATTTAATTGTTTGTATGTATTTATAACAATATTTCTTGCTAGTAAGATTTTTTTACCATAATAATGTGTATACTTTGTTACTAAAAGTAGGCTGTGCAAATATTTATTGTATTTTAGTAAGTTAATATACTTATATGTAAACTACAATCATAATATATATTATCAATTTTCTTTATACTCAATTACTTTTTAATTAAATAAAAGATTTAAATAATGTATTTCGTTACTATATATTAGTGAATATAAATGATTAATACCTCTATAATCTATTAAAAGGTAATTTAATTTTGTTCTAGTAAGACCAAGATAATGATCAATGTGAACAATATTGTCGAGGTTTGTAATTGAAATAAATATAATAATTATTGTAAATCAACTTTATTTGTTTAGAACACAAATTTTGTGTACTGCTTCTATTATTAAAGAATAATAGAACTAGTCAGTTTAGCTGCCACTGCACAAGAAGGAACAATTTATGCAACTACTCGCATAAATATAATAGATACAATATGTATGATTATTATAAAGTACATCTTTGTATATCTTATTAATTACTTTGTCCAAATGAGCACATCAAAATATTATACCATATCTTAGTTGCTATTTTCTTAAGTTTGTATTGTATTGTCTATATTTACAATGTATAGTAATTGTCATTAAGGCAATTTGAGTTTCAAAGCAGGTACAATAGATGGATGCAGAACAGTACTTTGGACAATTGAGTTAACAATATCGTCTAAATTTGCACGTTATTTATGATACTTATTGTTAGTAATTTGAAAGTATGAGTATGACTTTTACATACAGTCCAATACTATTGTTGAGTTTCAGTTTGAAACTCAGACAACCTGCACTGCTTTAACTATATTATAATACTACTTATGCTAATTATTTTTTTAAACATAGTCATTAAATTAGATTGTTTTCATTTTTTAACTGAGAAATGAAACAATAAAATTTGTTATAAAAGTTCTTTAATGTACTCTGTAGTAAGATTACTGGTAAAAATTTTAGTGCATCAAAAATATTTAATGACTTTGTTACAATAAAATAGTCTTAACACAATATCTCATATTTCTTGAAATTTAATTTTATCAGAATAGCAGAATATTCATTGAAATGAAAAATTATTGTACTGGTATAATTTTATTTTCAATTGCAAATTTTAGTTGCTTTGTATTGCACATGACAATTAAATTTTTTTTTATTTTACTTTAATAATCATTATTTGGTGTATTTTATGAAAATTGCCATAGGCACTTATGTTGTAAAATTTATTTAATAATTGTCATTCCATTATATATTTTCTACATCATTTTTGAAAGTATATTTTCCTAATGCAACATTTATTATTTTACTTCATTGTATTTATATACAAATCTCTTTGTAAATATCATGTAATATATGAATTTACTGTTTCTTCTAATTGGTCTCTACACTATGGTAGATTTCATTTATACATACGAATTAATGAAATCAACAACTAATGTGGCATTTATTGTAGGAATGATTGATTCAACACTAATTGAATATTTTTTTATTAGTAATATGAAATAAATGCAATATATGATTGGTAATAAATTTATATTTAGCTGAATATTCTATGTTTATTAAAAAGAACTATAAAAAATAAGTAAAAGATAATGGAATGAATTTTTTAAAGTAATGATTTTTTTCTCTTTCATACGAAAGCATGAGGTCCATATATTTACAAATAATACTATATAGTAACATGTTACTAAACATGTTTTCGTAAATTTTCATCTCTGCTGAAAATATCATCAACCTACATTTCATATTTTTCCTAGAAAAAGTAGTTATTTATTTGAATATTCGTTTTGCAAATTAGCGTAATGTAAATTATTATCATAAATAATGATAGAAGATACACTTTCATTAAATTAATTCAATTACTGAACATGGATAATAAATTTTAAGAAAAGTAATTTAAATTTTAGTTCTGTTTTAGAATGTAATTCCATAAATTTTTTTCAACAACTGTCTAATATTTTCGTAATATTAATGTAATATTTCATTGATAAATAATGCATAAAATTAATGTACATATATATCTAACATATATCTTAAATCGATAAATATCTACAATATTTAACACAGGATAAGAGCATACGCTACAAAAATGCACTGGCTGTTAGGTACTTACAATATATCACTCGTAAATGAGATATAAAAATCCTGTTGATCTATACGCTACTTTCTATTTTTAAATTTGCACCTACTGGTTGAGATGCAATTGTAATCTCACTGACTTCATCTGTTTCTGATTGACTTGATGTATCAGAAACATCATCTATTTCTTTCCTCTGAATAAAAACAAAAACATTATATACATATCATAAACTATTAAATAAAATAAAAATTATTTTAATTTACCTTATGAGAATAATGAATACTACGAAATACTCTTTGCACATCGGGATTACTTTCTAATGTAGAGGATTGACTGGACGGAGGATGTGAATATTCAGAAGTATTTTCCTCATCTGAAGCTAATACCCCTTCTATTCGTACTGTTGCATGTTTAAATCTTCTTAATCTACATCCAGGACCAATTGGTCTCCTTGCAATACTTTAAAATAAATTTATTAAATTAGATCAATAAATTAATCTAATCTTTATAACTTTTGTTAAAAATAATACCTTCTTCTTCTAAGAGAATAATTATATGTATAACTTGGATCTTCGCCTTCTTCATCTGACCAGCTTTCTTCACATGCATCATCTTCATGATCGCATAGAGTATCCATACTTTCAGAGCATGGTCGGGTTTTAATTTCCGATTGTTCTTGTGGTGTATTAGTACCGTTCGCAGTAATTCCACAGAAATGACCAGACAATTTTACAGATTCTTCTTTACCTCTGAAATTGATTATTATCTGTTATTTTTAATCATTATGATTTAATATTACATGTCCATATATATATATATAAAATATGTTTTACCTGTGTTGCATCACGTCGTCACAATTTCCATTATCTATGGGAGAAATAAGACGATTGGCATTAATAATTTCACTAACTTTTCGGCCAAGTGTCTCTAAATTATCATCATCACTACAATCCTTTAGACGTTCATTTCCATTTGCACGATTTTCATTTGAAGGTTCAGGACTGGAGCAAGGACTAGATTGCATTCTATAATGAGCTTCAGATAAAATTGAGTTTCCATTTAAACATTCCGATGTTTGTTTATTTAATGAGTGTTTATTAAGGCTATTTACAGAAAGCTTTTCTGTTGATGAAATTGTTGTATGTCCAACGGGATTAAAATCAGTTTCGTTGATATCCATTATATCTGTTTGTGTTTGATTATCAACAAATCGTGCACATACTTCTGTGCTCTAAAAAAAAGAAAAAACCATAAAAATAAATACAAACAATAATTAACTATATATCATGACATTAAACACACACCTTCCTCTCACGATGAGGGCTCGAACGTGGGCTAGAGTTTACACCACAGCCAGATCCTACTCTACGGTGCCTATATTTGCGTTGTTTAAAGCTATTATTAGGGGCTAAAACTGTTTCCGGTTGGTTAGATTCATTTAGTTGGGTATACATAGTTGCTTTTACAGGACTTTGTGGACAATTTGTTGGAGATGGTGGTGTTGTTGGAGTAGATGATGTTGAAAATTGAGGATTACGTCTACGATGAAGTCTTTCTTGAGCTTTTAAAAGGGGGTGCACAAGACGTTTCTTACATTGCTTATACCCATTTTGTTGTTCTCGTCTGAAAGATAAAAAACAAAATAATAATTATATATCATTAATCACTTCACTTTTTAGTCTATTACTTACTTAATAACATCTCGTTCACGCTGTTCCAACTGTAATAAAACAGCGCTTAATTCTAAGTACAAATTATTGGTACGTTCAAGTTTACGTTCATAATGTTCTCGAATATCTTGAGCATGTCTTAATTCATCCTCACGTCGTCGAATGAGATCAGCTTCAAATCTTGGACTGCTACAACTATTTGTTTGCATTTGTTTCATGTGATCCCTAATTTCTTTTTTCCAAGATTGCTGTAATTATAAAAAGTATGAAATATTTTAATGTTTAAGTATCTTCTATCCTTTATCTTCAAAATTCGTTATTTTACCTGCGTCTTAAAGTAATCATCCGGTTTTGTACATAGTACTTCAACTGCTGCAATACCAAGGTGAATTTCAATATGCTTAAAGGAAGGTCTGTTACGTGGTTTTGCAGCCCAACATTGTTTTACAAGTAACCTATAACCTTCTGGACAACTTGCAGGAATCGGTAAATGAAGAGAATTATTGCCCACCCCCCAGATAATTGCAGAAGAATCCACGTCTTTATAAGGTATTTCTCCACTTAAAAGTTCCCATAATACCACACCATAGGACCATATATCTACTTTTTCAGAACAAGGTTCGTTTCGGATGATTTCTGGAGCCATCCAGGCAACTGTACCAGCAAAGCTCATTCTTGTACTAATTTCATTCCATTCTCTACTAGTCCCAAAATCACTAATTTTCACAACTTCTCCTTGTCCTATTAATACACTGAAACCATAGACAATATTTAAAAGATGTATGCATATGTAGGTATATTTATTGCATTAAGTAAATAAATGTATAAGTTTCAAAATATATATAAATTTTATAATAAATTGAATAACATACTTTGGACTTTTAAGATCTCTATGTATAATTTTATGTGCATGAAGATAGGCCATTCCAGCAGCAATTTGTTTTGACCATGATACTAATCTAGGAGGTGGAACTGGCTCTCCAGCTCTAAGAAGGTCATATAATGGTCCATATGGACAAAATTCCATTATAATACAGTAACATGGTGCTTGTGTACAAACACCTCTGAAAGAATATAGAAATTTTTACTTTTATGTCATTTTATATACATATAATACAGTTTGAAACTTACTTAAATTGTACAATATTTGGATGATTCAACTTTCTTAAGTGTCGTATATCGGTTTCACGCGGCTCTCGCACCTTTTTTACAGCTACAACTTCTTTATTCAATTTACCACTAAATACTGCTCCTTGAGCTCCAGATCCAAGCCACTGAAGCTCACTAATTGATTCAAATGGTATTTCCCAATCATCCGCTAAAATAATTTTTTGTAATTTTATAAATAATATTATAAAGAATATAATATTTATTTTAGATAAAGAACTTAATATTAAATGTAAGTGATCACTTACTTTGATGTCCTTTAATTTTTTCATTTACAGCTGCTTTTGAAAGCATAGTCCAAACTGGACGCATACAACCTAATATACCCTCCACCCAGCTTGATCTCTGTGCATCTAAAGTTCCAGAACCTGGAGTGCATTTTGTTGCAATTTCACTAGAGTTACTATTGCTTTCTGAATTGCTATGATTGTTATTAGGCAATTGAGCATCACGTGGATCAGTGATAATAGGACCTCCTGCAATTCCACTCAACTGACCTAATTCTTCTTGAATACATAACATGCTAAAATAAATAATTAAAGATATTGAAAAACTTAATCTTTAAGCTCAAACATTATAAAAGAGATATAGAAGAATATTTTTCTCTTTTTCATTATCCAACATTCAAAGACATTAAAGATAATATTATGATAATTACTATTTTACTTTTGTTCAATAAGTATCATGTAGCAAATGCAAGATATGTAATAAAACAGTTACGAGGATACATTATATTGTTTAGAAATATTAAATATTAGAAATTATACCGAATTATTAATAAAAACTATGTTTTGTAAACTTTTTGAAAGTTATTAACTTAATCTTGAATGAAACTTTTAAGATTATATACAACTGTTTTATGCATAAGCAAAAGAATAATATGAAAAGCATGACATGTTAATGAAAATTTACCCCATATGTCATCATCTATGATCAATAGCGTATCTACATTCATTCTATTGCATCTTATGGTATATGCTAAAAGTTTTATATTCTAGAAATAATAGTCAATCCCATACATAAATGTATTTCTTTAATTAAAATTTTAATTAAGTTTATAATATTAAAAATTGTATTATATTATTAATAAACTATTATTAATAAAACGCTATAAAATACGTTTCTACTTTTTATATTTATTACCTTATTTCATATTCATTATCTTTGTTTGAAAATTTCATTATAAAAGTAATGTTTCATTATATTAATGAAAATGAACTCATGGTGAATACAAATTTTTGTAATTTTTATTAATTTACTAATTTACATTAATTAAATTTTGTTAATTAATGATGATATTTATTATTAAAATTAAAAGAGATTGTTTGGATTGAAATTTTAACCTTACTACAATGAAATAAGTTAGTTGATTATACTACTTCATTATTATGTCGAATTATATTGTTGACAAATATATAATAGTTATGTATTATAGAATAATTTAACATTTCTAAGTATCTGAACAATTTCATCATAAAAATTAAGATATATGAAATCATTTTGGATAAAGAAACATATTAATTAAAATTTTCGTAATATGTTATGACTAAAACGATTTACTACATGCAAATTAACGTGGATATATATTAAATAGATTGTTATGTTAAAACATTATGAAATCTAATTAATACAAGTAACATTAATAATGTTATATAGGAACTATACGTTAATCATTGGCATGATTTTTCTATATGATTTGTACACCTGTCAAACATATAACCTGTGAATATAAGTCGTAAACGCGAGTCAAGTGGTTGTTGTAACATGATACGATAAGTGCAAATATTAGTATCTATAATGTACTTTACTTAGAAATGTATTATGCATCTTTTGTTACATTAGTTAGTGATAATATTTCGTATTTGTTGAAGGTGCTTGAATTGCGTAATAAATTTATATTTAACAAAACTGGAAAGACATAAAAGCAACACGAATATACAAATCATTAACTAAATAAAATATCTGATAAATTTAAAAGATTGCCAATACGAGTTTATATGAATGTGTTAGTGCGGGGACAAGATCGAAGCCGTCAACGATGGTGCCGTTATCGGAAGCGCATTCCGACGACTTGGCCTTCGTGCTCACCTCCTCGTACCGACGTTGTTTGGAACGGCCGCATCGTCGTTCTGTATCTTCCGGAGGAAAAACCGTGTAAATACCATCGTACCACGAGTAGCATATGGATATAGCACCCTTGTCCCATGTACTGAGAGAAAGTGTCACAAAATCATGCCACTGATCGAACGTTTTCGCGATAAACAAAAAATAAGTACGATGAAACTATACACGATACGTATGAGCACGAGACATATCGTAAACTAACAAGTTAGTCGGTAGAGGGCCGCATTTACCGTTTGCTTCTATATGACGCGCGACGATTATGCGGTATTGTTCATAATTAGTCTTTATAATCTGGTAATGCTAAACAGGATATGATTGCTCTATGTCTTTTACGCTATAAAAATATACAATTAAAATATTATCGGAATTGACATCATACACTTAAGTTATTTCGTGATAATTAAAATATTCCAATTTTGAATAATGATACTGAGGCGGTTCCTATAGTGGTCAATTATAAGTACGCATGCGTATCTATACGCGCGTAATTTAATACAATAAAGCATATTATTTTGAATGTATTTTTATAAATATTACATATTCATATTATACCTATATTATATTTAATACTGTAAAAATTTCATATTTTACCTATTAGTAAATATGTGTGCTTCCGGATGAGAAGGTGATAAAACTACTTGATTAACACCCGATGATGCTTCCGTCTCCTGAGATTCAAATTTGTACATCTCAGGTTGAGACAGTGTCTCTGTCTCAGCAGGGGTACGCATGATTGCTTATTGTTTTGTATTCCAATTCTATAACAAAATTTATGACGTGTAAGCGATACAACTTATAGCTAGAAATCTTTATCAACGTTGTTTTAACTGAAAATATATTTTTTCCTAATTATTGCATGCACAAGTACATTACTAAGAAATAATGTCACTTGTTACAATGTTACTAAAAGTGAAGATCGAACGAAAAAGAGAAAAGACAAATAAGAAATCACCTTTGGCATAACATGGGGAGGTTGGGTTCAATGGAATGATAGTAAGAGGCGTGGTATGTGACCGTCACATACCAACCGTGGTTTTATTTTTCGTGCAAATTCCAAACCTAATCGTACTTACATTTTTAGTTAATGGTTTAAGAAATTATATAATTCGAAATAAGAAATTTGTATGAAAGGAAAGATAAAAGATTTCATTCAAATCTAAATGTGTTTTATAATTTTATACGCAAAAAGCTTTTTGTTTAATCAGTTACAAACAGAACTTATAAGAACGTAGGCATTTTTCATTAATCATAAAACATTTGTAACCTTGGTACAAAAATAGTATGATAGAGCTATTGTACAAGCGGATTAATTAAAAATTTTACTGGTTTTATAAAACCATCCATCAGGTACTGGTTTAAACCCGGCACCCTTTCGCGCTATGAAAAGAAAAAAAGAATACGAAGTTTTGTATAGTGAGTCATTCGTAGGCGTGTCTTGGATTAATCCTAAACACCTGTGCTGAGGACTAGGTAGGCTCTAATATACTAAGAACAACCCCCGAAACCTAAATCTGCCATAAGAAATTCCCTTCGAAATATATTTGAAGTGAATATAACAGAAATAGTACCAGCTATATTATTTCAGTCATATAATAATATTTTATGATTATTTAAAAGGATATATTGCACATTTAAGATCTATTTTATTAATGCGTATGTTCTTTTATTACACTATATATTCTGAAAATACAATAAAGGGGTTATTGGAAATTTTCTCAGACTTAACAAATCGATGTTCCAAAAGAGTGAACACATTATTGCACCCTTAGTTCTTTAGCAGACTGTTTCTATGAGTAAAGCTGGGGAAGAACGAATCGTAATGAAAAGGGTGTTCACTGTCTATCCTAATTTGTCGCTTTGCTGACCAGAATGCCATAATCACAGTGTACAAGTAAATACCTTATGATATCGATATTTAACAATATACTATAATATAACAAGATTCATATTACACAATAGATAAGATTATATTATTAAGAGCTGATGACTAATGTTGAAACGACAAATTTAATAAGGCTAACAGAATATGTTACGTCATCTTCAACCCTTTACACTTTTCTCGTATACAGATATGTGCGTGACTTCGTTATATTGAGAAAGTCTATCATAGGGTTTTATAGAACAAACTAAAAATACTTTCCAATATCGAGCTCGTGAAGCAAAAGAAAACAATTTATTAAAACTATGTAAATATGGAGAATAAGATGAAAAATAGATATTCATTCCGTATAACATAATTTGTTATTGCATTCAAAATAAGAGTGCAATATAATGCCTTCACCGTTGCACACGTTGACTTATTTATATGAATACACCACTGCTCCTGTTCAACGAACACGACCTCTTTGGGAAAGATGCAACGAGGGTTAAAGGTAGAACAAATCTCAGATTCACTGCCGTTTGAATAGTACGAAATGTAATCTATGCCATGAAATAAACAACGTGGAAAGAAGTGTAAACGAAATGTAGATAAGGTATGTTTCAAATAAATAATTAATCGCCAAAATAATTACAGAAACATATTTTTAATATATCGAATGTGTACACAATTAATTGTTGCTATATAATATAATGTAAAGATCTATTTTATATGTATTAAATAGCGTAAATTTACTCCAAATTTGTTGTTTATACATCTTTGTTTCGTATTTATTGGAAAATCGTATGCATTTATGTAAAAATGAAATTTGATGTGTCTATTAGACATACGTGTTAAATATTTCATTAGAGCAACGTATACAGTTTTGCTGCACATCCTAGCGTTGAAATCACCCGATAAATTGAGTGATCGCGGTGCTGTATATAAGCATTAGTGATCGGTACATACATTGCTTTAATGTTGCGTTAAATGGACAATATTTTGAAACGTATAATGTTTTGAAAATATTATTTCTGCTACTTCTTTTTTTGAATACGGGTTAAATGAAATTCAACATAATCTACCTGTTCAAGGACACGTAATGCAATATACCGAAGGAAATATGCTAGAAAAACATAATGATAAATTTACCAGCTTTTTATATAATCATTATTAAAAATAAGCACATCCAAGTTTGTGCAGTTTATAAATAGGAAAACAATACATATTTTTTTCTCAAATATTCTCATGGTATAAATCATATATATTTTTTATTTTATATACCAGTGCTCAATTTTAATACACTTTACTGGTTTTGAAGAAAATCGGAATTTCATATTATTATTTCGAATTATAACAGAAAATCTATCATTTCAATTCATTTCAATAATAGGGGTGTTTATGTCAATATATATAGACTAGTTTAAAAAATCTATTTCTATTCCAACCACCTATTTTTTCATTCGAGATCTCTTTCAGTCATATGAAAGTAATAAATATGTTTACTAAAGAGGTAATTTAGACTACACTTTAAAGTGCCGACAGTTTGGGCCAAGTGACGCTTCAATGTTTGAAAGAGACGCATGAAACGTGCACCACTGCGACGGACGGAATGAGATCCGTGCTCAATGCAGAACGATTGGGAACGTGAGCTTTCACTTTCCTCGCGCGGCTTGCACAAGCGAGACACTACCGTGGTTAGGGCGCACGACATTTGGTACGAAAAACTCGTCGATGCATGAAGCGTCAAATATTCGGATAAGACCGTACGAAAAGTTTCGTGTTTGAAAACGGGGAAGAAAAAGAGAAAGAGTGTGGGAGACGCTTTATCGATTATGCCGACAATGACGACGACAGTGGCGATTCACTACGAAGTATCCATAAAGTTGTATCTGGCGCCATGCATTTGTAAAGTCTTTGCAACTACTATGTTTGACACTATAAGCATGAGAGTTCTCGACTCTCTCAAAAATCGTATCCTCGTGTTGCACGTCACAATAATCATGCAAGAAAAAATATATATATATTTCACTGTTTAAACAGTAACACTATTATATATGTTGCAAATTGTAAGCGAGCTCATAGAGCCGCGGATTTATTTCTGTTGACGGTCATGAAAACAACCCCACAACACCCCGACGCACGACGCGTCCAGCGGACACTAAACAAAATGGCGCGTATGATCGTCCATGGCTTCGACACCAGAGTGCGCCTGTTTTATGTGTAAGTGTGTAAGAACGACAGCTCTGTATCTAGCAGAGGGGGACAAAGTACCGAACAGGTCCGTCTATTCAAACCACGCCTCTTGGTATTCGAGTCGCATACACGAATACTACTACATGCCGTGCTGTATATGCCGTGCGCAGGTTTATAGGGACGCACATATACTTTGGAAAAACCCTGCTAATAGAGTATGTACTAAAATAAAATATTTTAATATTCTGTCTGTCATAATAGTTTTAATGATCTGATCTTTAAATATCACTTGATTAAAAGCGTAAAGTATGGTATAGGTATCAACATGTTATTCGGAAAGAATCTTACAACCAATAATGTATTTATAAAACAAATACGCGGCCCTGCATATGTTAGATGGCGCCACTACCATACACGTTATTTCCTTCAACCCCGCATTATGAAAAATCGCTAATTTAAAGCTTTGAGATGGTATCTTTTTATTTTCGTCAAAAATGAAAAAATGGTTTTATAAATTTTATGTTTACTGCATACATCTTGAAACATATCTTATTAATTTATATTCAAAAAACTTGTTTTTTTTTTACTGGCAATATATACTATCATCAGATTTAAAAGATTAGTAGTGGGGTATACTTAATCTTAAAGGTGCTCAATAGTTAGGACATGCAGTGGGGGCGAAGAAGGGGCAGCAAACGAGTTTCTGACAATCGTAGCTGTACCTGTAACGCTTGACCGATGCTAGAGAACGGTGTGGATAGTGCATCTGTCGTTGTTTATATAGTATTCCCCACACTATAGATTCTTTTCTTTTTTTTTTTTCTACCTTTACATAACGCGTCTAAAACTTAGACCTTGAAATATCTTAGCTAGCCATAATAGAGTATTTTATTTAGAAATTTCAAAATGCTTTATACTGACATATAAAATATAAATTACATTTATACTTGTATTTGTTTGTACCCTTTATTATTCATTCAGTATTTTATCAATACCTATTTTATATAAATTTTCAGAAGAATTTGTCAATACATTTATGTATATAGTAACACGTTTAAATTTTAAAATAATTTGAAAGTGTTAAATAAGTTAATATGTTAATTACAAAATTTTTTTTAATATATTTATGTATAAATAATTCTAACGATCCAAGAATTAGATTACACGGTATTTTCATCATTAATACAACATTTAGTAATGCTACAATAGCAATGTTGTATAACGTAAGAGCATTCTCGTGAAATTTATCTTTCCGATTCTCTCTGAATGGACATAAGAGGGGAAAGGAGATGACTACCAATTCTTGGAAGTATTTTCGTTATTTCTTGGAAACGGTCAGAACTTTTTCGTTCCGCGTTATGTTCGTCGAATTCGGCCGCCCCTTCGCACAGGCGCAGAATATATCTTCTCACATTATAGGAGGGATGTATATTACCAGAGAAGTTCGTTCTATTTTATCTCACTCTCTCCGAGTTAGACTGAAATCCATTCTCAGCCCGTTACCTCCTATCTTTTCTATGTCAAATTTTCTTCTATCTTCTTTTATTTCTTATCCTCTCTTCGTTGTATATGGTATCTATCAATGTATATATGCAGCGTCGCAAATTGGTCGATTTTCTTATGACGTCATAGTTACCCTTTCATTCGTGTTCTTGACTTCTACATATGCAATATTTGAATTTGTTGCCCTAGTTGTTTTTTGAATACTTTGTATTAAATTTTGGGACTATACCTTTTATTTATATTTAAAAGTGTAATTTAATAAATTTTAATAATTGCTGTTGATAAATTTTTGTAACATATATAGATATTTATCTACATAAAAATGATATTATAGGAAAGTGTATAATGAAATTTTAATTTGTTATTATTTCATGTGAGAAACTAATTCTTTATATTCTTTCACAACGTTTTCAAGTACTGCAAATGCTTGTAGAAAATCATCCTCTTCTAAACCAAATTGTTTATATTGGTGCAAAAATGCAGAATGAATATAAGACTTCCAAGTTTTATTTAATAGTGTATCTAAAGAATAAGAGATCTGAGAATTATTTGTTACCAAAGCAAGAAATTTATCATGGTTTAAAAATTTTCGATTTTGATGCCAATGAGAGAACCAATCAATTGTATTCCAGTTTGCATATAAATGTTTTTCTTCAAATTTATCAGTCATTATTAGATTTTGTTCTTGTATTATTCCACGTGTTATCAAAATATTTGATACTGAACAGGCATATACATGATGCGCTGTATTAGCTAATGAATTAGATGGCATTTTTAGTTCAATGTTAGTCAACTGAGAATTCAAATTTGATATTCTAAGTGTTTGCTTTAAATGGTGTATGTATGAATTCCAATTATACGTAGATTCATAGTTTGCAGACGTTGCAGGTATATGTGGAGTAGTTTTGATTGTTGCTATTTTATATGATGGATGACATACTATCTGAGACAATAATGAATTTATATTACATTTCACATGATTTATCGGTTGAAATACAGCTAATAATTTTTCTGAAATAACTTTATTCATATCCTGTAAATTTGTAGCTGATGTTTGTAATAAGTTATTGCATATATTATATATTTGTTCATTTTCAATTAAAATGTTTATATCACTTTCGTTGTAAAGTTTTGCTAAAGTTAACAATGTGTTATAGTTTTGTGTACATACTTCACCAAATGAAAATGGTAATACCGTTGTGTTAACAATTGGTTTTTTATCATACTCCTCGCGTAATAGTTTTGTAATATAACTTCCAATACCAGATCCTGTTCCACCTGCAGAACTTAATAACAAAAGAAATCCATCAAAATGGTCTAATTTTTCTGTTTCCTGTCTTATGCAATTTAATATCACATCGCTTAACTCATATCCTTTTATCAAATAACCAAGTGCCCAATTGTTTGCACAACCTCCTCCAGCTTGACAAATTACATTTTTTGTTGAATATGTCCATGGATTATTTGTGTCATTATAAATCTTATTTATCACCTTTTCTTCTGTATCTACTAAAACTGCCCTTGCTAAACGTTCATTACTTTTAGATATACCGCTAAACCATTTATCGAATGTATCTTCTGAATACTGAAAATTAGCCTTATGTGATACACCTGTATTTACACATTCCATATCAGATGATACTTCCGAGAATAACGTATGTCCTAGTTGATTTCCACATTGTCCAAATTGTATTGTAAGCATTATTGAAATATAATTTCATTTACTTAACTTATAACTTGTTAATTATGTTAACAAAACAGGATAATAAATTTCTTTCATCACGTTCGCAAGAACATAACTCGATTGAATTGATTTATATTTAGTGACATAAATATTATGAAGAAAATAAATTTACATATTAATATTGTTATAAAGCCTACAAAATTTTTTTCGAAGAAGTACTTAGTAAAAAAATTAATTTTGAATGACTATATAGGATGTTTAAAAATCTTATTTAAAAAAGATACAAATTTGAGTCAAATTGCAGTAGGGTTACTACATGATCAGTTAAAGGTAATATCTGTAAGTAGTTTAACAGGTCACCGCAAGATCACGTAATCATAGCGCGCGATAAAATTGTTAAAAATAGCAATAAATTTTATGAATACATATATGAATGTTACATGAACGTGTATTGTAACATTGTGTTCTAATTAAATATAATTAAAATATTTTTAAAATATGATACATAATATATTTGAAAATGTATATATACTCTAAATTAATCTATATATTTATAGATTATAAAAATCTTTCGTTACATGTAATAGCAATTTATTTATTTTCTTAAATTTCGTTCATATATCTTTAATTATAACGCTAGTATATTAAGAATAGTAATAAATAAGGTTAACTTTCAATCATATGAACACGTATTTTAAGGACGATCAGCAATATATATAAGCATATAAATGAATAGAAAAAGAACCATAAATGAATACCTCGTATTTTAATGAACAAAATTAAATATACTGTATTACAATTACTATTTAACTTCTATATTACTGTGTAAATTCCATCTTATATAAAGTTTCTATTATCTAAGCATAATTTATTATTTTTCAGAATAAAAATGTATCATTGTTATGCTTTGAAAATATAATTTTATTCTAATTTTTATTGTAAATAAATGTCGAGTTACTAATAAATTATTACAAATAACATTGTGTAGAATTCTAATCAATTAATATTTATTATAGAATTTGCAAAGTTACGAAAGGTTTAACATAATATGAATGCAGTTTAAATATAGAATAATTGTCTTCCAATCATTTCTTGAGCATACATAGATATTTCTTACATCAATATAAGCTTATTCAATATCTTGTAATAAATAGAGAAATTCAAACATTTCTCATAAATCAACGTTCCTTATGATAATTGCCTAAAGTATATGTGCGATTGACAACTTTTGTAGGATATGCATACATGCCATTCTAGCAGATAATCTTCAATAAAACATGAGTGTTTTTTATCAACTACTATATATGTTTATAGTGTTGGTCGATAACACGAGATTCGTGAAATAAAAATGTAAAAAATAAAATGAACTATCTCGAAAATATAACATCTCGCATGTAGTACAATAGTAAACCAATGTATTAATATTATTATATAACAATAAGGAAAGTGCAATTAACTTGCATGTTAATTCATAAAACTATTACAAATTCGACAGAGTAATGTAGAATTTACATTTTGAATGTCACTATCACGCGAACAAAATAACAAGCAATATGCTTGAACTCTGCAACCAGTGTTACAACATAAATTACAATTCGGTGATCATGTGGACAAACAGAATTTCCAGTCGTATGCGAAGAAAGGAAGACAAAGAGTGGGGTTGCATTGAATTTTACGGCTTATTCGACGAACAGTCGACAGTTCGTCATGACGACAAACCACGGAGAGATAATAAACGACGCTGGACAATCCTATTTCATCGACTGGATTTAGTTTCCATTGATTGGGACCTCGCATCTTATCGTACGGCGTTGTGAAACGGCAAACGTACTGTCAATTCATATTGGGCGTGGACATTTTAGTAGCGTTTCTTTTTTTTCTTTCTAGTTTCACTTAATTGACGCTAGTGACGTATCAAGCCTCGAAGTTTTGCTTCTCCAGCCGTGTGTGTTAGCAATAGTTGCGTCCTTCGTGAAACTCGTTGTACGTCACAAAGCAGTGACGTACAGTTGCGAAACGATCAAAGACGAATCGAAGACGATGAACGGAGCTACAAGATGTTAACTTACAAGATGTCATTTTTTGAATGGGTTACAAAAGCTCGTGGCACGCTGTAACACGTTCAGTGTATTGTTTCATGTGACATGCTTTTTTATGAGGAATGTTGAAACATCAAAACTGTGTGGAAGTTCTAGTTCCAGCTGTGGCCTTCGGAGGAGCGTAGCGTCACCGGCAGTAGTGTCCAAGGCAGTGTCGTATAATCACTATGAAATTAATGTGTATGTTGTGAACGAATTTTCATAATTATAGAATTTCTATATCGCGTAATTGTATATTGTGTAAGTTTGGTGCGTGGCATGCGTTAACGATTTGGTAACAGTAAAATTTCTGAAAGTTTCCGTTCACCGACATCTTTGCCTCCGAGAATCGACGAAGAAAACTCATCTACAAAGACGCCATGTTACAAGTTGGTGATGATCAGAGGCGCTGACAAAGTGACCGCGGCCAACAAAAACGATGATTTGTCCGAGTAATTCCGTATGATAAACTTGGTACGTGTTTGCATTAAAAGAAGTTAAATTATTATTACATTCTCTTCCACTCTATTAATGTTGTTGTTATCAAGTTCCTTATCATTCCCGGTGTCTTCCTTATTGAAGTTTCCATTGTAAATACTTTTCCTTTTAGAAAACGTTCTTTAGCTTGTCGTGTTCCATATTGCATGATTGCGTAAATTTTATAGTATACATTGATCTTCGCCCCAATAATGCGATATTCGTCTCGTCGTCGCGTTCTTCGTGTAGAGAAAAAAAGAAGAAACAAAGGAAAGATTCGAACAAATGCAAACAAAAACATTTCAAACTATCTAGTAACTTAAAATTTGTCTTTAATGACATATAACATTATTGGAATTGATCATAGATTAATGACTTTCTAAATATATGTACAATCCTTGAATAACCAATGTTAATGAGTTTCTTGGAATTCCTTAGAAACAGAATTTTCTAGACAAAGAAATTCTTTTGAACTCTTTATTTTATTATTTCTTCTATACGATATATCCTACAGAGGATTTTATAAAAGGGTCGTTACTTGTACAAGCGCATACACTGTTCAACTATTTGTACAATGTATATGCAAAGTCCGTAAAACGATATGCTTAGTGTCCTGGAATTTACAAATACAAATCGGTCGGGATATACCTAATTATACACACCTTAGTGTGTTCACCATCAATGAAAAACATTGATCCATTACGCTGGATCGTATTTCAATGTAAACTTCGCTATGTCTCCCAAGAATACGCACTTTGTTATTTTATTACTTATATTTATCTTCTTCTGTTATCTTTGTTTAACTTTCAAACTCGGATTTCTTGCTCAAATCAAATTTGACGAACTTCGTCAATTGAAAGTATTTTCGTTAATGCCGTATTCTCTTTTTTCGACATGTCTCCTCCTAAAAAGAAAAGAATGATTTTATTTGCACATATAAATTACTTGAAATGTACGTATCAGTTTTATATAAGTAAACGTGTTTATACGTCTGAATACAAATGTTTTAATATATTAAATAAACATGACCTTTTTCCTACAGTGTACTGGTATGGTAACAGTGCAGCAACATCAGCAAACGATACCGGACGGGAACCAATTTCTGAAAGATCAGGACCAAATAAGCAACATCACAAATGTAGATCGCGATACCGAAAATTGTGCCGATATAGTTAATTCTGCTAAGAACTCCGCGGTTAGTGTCACCGAAAATGGTAGCCTTACCGATTCTTCTACGCAGTGCAGTAACATAGAGGACGACGATGAAGAAAATGAAACGGATATCGAAGAAGGAGATTGGGTACCTGACTTACCTGTGCCAGTGGTGTTTCAGCAGCACCAGCAAGTGACCACTGCGGATGGCAATGTGGTATTACCTAATGCAGACGTCTCGAATTTTGGTGATGTGCGCGTAAAAAATTCGGCTAATGTGCATCTTGGTAACAAGACCTTTTATAAAGGTCCAGTGACAATAAAACAGTTCGTTTATACGAACACAGCTTCGATACCGGAGTCCGATACGGTGGAGAGCGATAATGTTCGAGCATCAGATGTCCACATATCTGATTTGTCAACTATTAAGGAAGATTCAACAGCTAACAGCTCGATCTTATCAAAAAATCCTGATCTCGATAACGGTAATATTTTTAGGAGTCTGTTTTCGGTAGATGGTATTTGTTCAGGTTTCTATAGAATGGTTTTATGGGGATGTGTAAAAACGACCATAACGATGGGAGAATCCGTTAGGTTTTATGCTAGGTGAATTTCTGTGGGTGGCTATTGAAAATAAATTCGCTATTCATGTGTACAAAATATTTGCCTGTATGTCTACAGAAATTTTTCATTTTTATGATAGTTAATATTTACATTGAATGCACTCATACTGTGATTATCTAGATATTTCGAAAACTATTCCTAAATACCTACACATTTTAGATCATGTTATTTTAACCATAATTAATAGATGTTATAGATTTTGTCCCTATTTTTTTTATTTTAAATATTTAATTTTAAACATTCTATTTATTTGGACGATTTTTTAGATTGTTTTCGGATTGTTTGATGACAAAGAGGGCTTACGTTTTTATATAGATATAATTCTTCCTATCAAATCTGTGAGCTTCTGGATTTTATCGTTAATGATTGGGTTTTATCGTTGCACAGTTATTTAATGAAAATGATAAAAATTAATACGAAATATCTATATCCTATGTTAATATCTTTGTTATATAATTATAATTTTATTTAGTATCATTAATATATGTAACCAATAGTGTTACCAGTAGCTATGTGTTTTTACTTTTTTATTTTGTATATGTCAGTAGTATAGTATATAATAATTTATTATAAAGAAAATGCTGATAGATATAAGAAATATTTAAAAAAGATTAAAATGTGCAAGAAAAATATTACCAAAATCATTTATAAGTATATCAGTAATGATATTACTAATATAATTACTTTTTTTTTTTTCTTTTAGTAATACTTTTATATTCTTCTAGTAACAAAATGGTTATGGACCTGGCGATGTGCAACGTTTTTGTGTATACTAGCTTTATTTTTTGTAACTACTGTGGTCATAGCCAGTGTATATCTCACTCGCAATTCTACAATCCCGCCAACTCTAGTTTTCCCGGAAATACCTGATTCTTTGCTTGGAGGTAATCGTAATTTTCTTAATGGTCAGATATTAACAATATTTTCGAAAATATTTTGTATATCGATGATGATCTGAAAAATGAATATACTTATTAAATTTTAATGATTAAATTGCAGATGTTAAAGTAAGAAATGTCCGCTTCATTGAACGAGGCGAATGGATTGCACAACCACCTACAGAACCATTAATAAAAATGAAACTTCCAGTACCGTATGTGATTATCAGTCATACTGCAACTGAATTTTGTACGACACAGTCGGACTGTACATTTCATGTTCGATTTACACAAACGTTTCACATAGAATCTAAAAAATATGCAGATATCGCTTATAACTTTATTGTTGGTGGCGATGGATACGTATACGTTGGACGCAGTTGGGATTATATGGGTGCTCATGCCTTTGGATACAATAATAAAAGTATAGGTATTTCTTTTATCGGGACATTCAACACCGTGATACCACCCAAAATACAACTGCACGCTGCACAACGAGTTATCGAATTAGGCGTAGAAAATGGTAAAATTGCGAAGGACTATAAATTATTAGGACATCGACAAGTCTCGAGAACTTTAAGCCCAGGTGATGCGTTATACAGTATCATTAAAACCTGGCCTCATTGGTCACCATCGC
Source organism: Eufriesea mexicana (assembly GCF_001483705.2). NCBI lineage: Eukaryota > Metazoa > Arthropoda > Insecta > Hymenoptera > Apidae > Eufriesea > Eufriesea mexicana. The sequence goes on from NW_016910880.1 coordinate 582,906, forward strand.
CATAAACAATTTTTTTTTTATAAATATATATATATAATACGATGTAACAGTGGTATCTCGAATTTATCTGATTATTCTTATCGCTCAAAATTCTGGCAAAGAATTAGAAAAAAATATATAAAAAATTATATAACTCAAACAATGCAATTACTTTCGTATTTATACGTTTGCGTAATGTTTTAATACTTAATTTTACTGATAAAATGATATAAATATTCTGTTTATTAATGACAGTTTCAAGAATGACATTTTATACAATTTAATTATAAATTCATCTGCATATATTTCAATATATCCGACGCAACGTTAAACGAAGCATATAAAAGAAAAACATGATACAAGGATCTAGGATGTATAAATTAGTTGAAAAATGTAAAAATTTCGTATTTCCGACTGTAAATGTATTGTACGTATATTTTTTTATGTAAATTGTTCTACGTCTATTTGAACAAATAATGTACATATTGTGAAAACAAAAATTACGTAAGAAATACAAAAGCAAATTATAATATCATGTTTTTTATTTCAAATACTATATATTAAGCTTTCTAAATGTTTATACAAATTTTTTGGCGGGACTTACTTTACGATTCATTGTTACATTAAATAAATAATACAAGATAGGTTGTATTGCAGACATGGTATGGTCGGCAATGGTTATGTTAACGAAGAAGCAATTCAATTTTTAGCTCTTTATTGTCAGAGGGCGCTGGATCTCTTCACTGTAGATCGTTAAGTCTTGTTTACAATTTTGATATGTTTTAATTGAGAAGCTTTGCGGAACACAAAAAGGATACAAGTGCTTGAGAAGTGATTGATTATGGAACGCATATTGTTTAAGGCAACTGTTACTAACAGTATCCTTAAAGGAAGTAAATGTACAGAGCTCTCAGGGATTGACAATTTTTATACATGTTTATAATTTTTCGATTTATATGTCAATGATGATGTCATTGTTAAAAAAACGAATCGTGTACGAATTTATAGTTTCGAAGATAGCCATTTTGGCGGGTGACGTGTTTGCATGCCGAGTATTGACAGCCATAACATAAATGATCGACGTTGCATGTAATATGGCGATAATTGATTTTCCGATGTTCGGAAAGCAAAGAACATGGTAATTTGTGACTCAATTATGAAAGGATTAGTACGATTTTTCACAATGGTGAGAAATATTTATGAATTCGAGTATTGGCGGATAGTAAACAGAAGAAAGGCCGCGTATAATTTTCAGCTGCGCTAGGGGGGGCAATGCACCATGGGAACAATTTGCGACAGGCGCATGCGCAGATCAGTTTACAGTTGGAGCTTGGAAGAAAATGGCGTCAGCTAAGTTTCTGGAGGAAGCTCTGAGCACGGACGTCGATGAATCCGCAGTGAACGCGATAGTGGGCTCCCTTGAAACGCAACTAGTAACATCGACGCCGGCTGTCTCTGGTCATCAAGTAAGTTCTGCGTCAGTCAGCCAGCAGAATCATCAGGTGAACAGTGGTATTTCCAACGGGGGCACCATCACCGCGGTACAACCACAGAAACATGGGGTTTCAAACGGCGGCGGTGCTACTACAGTAAATAGTCTGATGAGTCAAGAAGTTACGAAGTCCATTACCACGAGTACTCTCCTCCCTGTAAACGTGGTTACCTCAAACACAGTGGCGCCACAGGTTACTACACAACAGCAGCAACAGCATACACAGTCAGCAGTCCCCCCTGCTGCTTATATCAATCAAGTTACTACAAACCAGGTGACCAGCAATCAAACGACAAATATACCAAGCCTTACAAAATCACATGAACCTGTCAAGATTATTTATCCAACTGTTGGGCAAGTAATAGCAACCACAGGGGTTGCAAATGCAAATAATAAACTTTCTTTTCCTGCACAAACTGTTGGACAACTAGCCAATGGTACTTTGGGGATAACGTCTCAGGCAGTGTTACAGACAACATCAAATGTTGTTTCCAATGTTGGCTCTGTCAGTGAAACAGGCAGTCAAACAGTTGCTAGTGTAAATAAGCCAACAGGTACAGCTTTGGTGATAAAGACTAGTGTAGCACCCAGTGGCATGGTTTCTGTTCCAATGTCTGTTCCTGTTTCTGTGACTGGCAATGCTGTCAGCACAGCTCTACAGGGTAAAGCTGGAGTTACATCTACGATAGTACCCAGCAATGTGCAAATTCTTAATGTTAATACAATGCGTCCTAGCACACCAGTGGCAGGACAACAAGCAGGAAAACAAGTTGCACCTAGAGTAGTGATTGGTCAACACATGCTTGGAACAAGACCTGGAGCTCCAGGGGTAAGATGTTTATAGTTTATAAACAAATATACATATATACTTAAAGGTCATTTGATTCATTTTTATAATTTATTTATATTAATTTTATTGCTATTTTTCGAGATTTTTAGTATTTTCACTGAATCTGATTCATATTATTATATGTATAAATATATATTCTCTTAACTATGACATTAAATTAAAAAATATTTTTCTTGTGTAATACATGTTTGTATCTTTATTTAATATTTTGCTAAAATTTTATTTTTTACATTTTTAGATAACATTACAAACATTACATGGTCTTCAACCTGGAACTCAGGGTCATATACTATTAAAAACAGAAAGTGGGCAGTATCAGTTACTAAGGGTAGGGCCACCTCCAACAGCAGGTACTCCTGCTGGTACTGCAGTTACACCAAATAGTATAGCGGGAAATGCAGTGGTTGCTGCCCCATCTCCAGGCACTACCTATCGATTAGCCTCAGTGCCGGCTGTAAGTAGGCTGAACACACAGTTCACTGGCCCACCACTCGCCACCTTAAGAAAATCTGTTCAGGTGACGCACTCTTATACCTCTTACAAGACTCGATGTAGTGCGGTAGTAGACTTTTAGTTTGTGCCATTAGTTGGAATGGTGTTATTGGTAAGGCTATGTATTATGTTTACATTCTTTCATTCTGCGTTGTGTTGTTTCAGTTACATGAAATTTTCTTTAAAACAATTAATAGTACAAATATCACTTTGATATGTACAAAAATGTTTTATATTTATATACTATTGACTTAAGGATTTATAGAAACTTTCAGTTGTTATAAGACAGAAGTTTTATGTAGTACACAGAGAGTTTTGTTTTCTTATTGGCTTATTTGCTGGGATGCCTCTTTATTGTAGAATTTCTACGTTTTTAAAATATTTGCAATTATTTTATTAAATTCAGTGCTGTTATCATATGTACACATATTGCATGTTATATTGGTTAAGGGTATTATAGAGTAATTTGTTTTTGGAGTTTTGAAAAAGTAATTAAATTTA